>NC_138134.1:17700679-17988179 GCF_964188305.1 Podarcis bocagei | reverse complement strand
TAACTCAGAAGCTAATTGGCAGCTAGCACAATTCTTTCAACAGCGGTGTAATAGGATGCAATATTCTGCCTTGGTCAGCTGAATTTTGCACTAGCTGCTGTCTCCAGGGCAGCCCTGCATAGAATGCAACACGGTAATGCAATCTACGATGAGGACGCAATTAATTATTGTGCTCAAATGAGGTAGTATAAGACTCCAGTTAGCTACTTACTCTTGAAGCATTGCTTGAGGAGGCGACAATGAGGTCATCAGCGGAGGGGACATTTGTTCAGGATAGTAGTCATTCCTAGGAGATTCCATGCCTGGTTCCACCTTAATAGATTTCCTTAGGGCTTGCTTCTCATAAGATTCTATAACAGACACTACAAGAAAAACAAACATAGCAAATAAACACATTTTCCCATCTTCTACATGCCGCTTGTAACTAACATAAGGTATTCCTGTGAAGACAGTAAACTGCTGAATATATTTTGTAGGCTGGTAAGTTCTGCATTTGAAACACTGTTACTTGTTGCATTTTTTACTGCCCTTGCCTCCTCCAAGGAGGTCAGGACTAGGGCTGGACGATACCTGGTTTTCAACATCATGATATATCACCAGCTAAACAGCGCAATATACTGATATATCACGATGTCTGAAATAAGGATGGAGCTAGGCATTGGCTGGCTTCACTGTTTTTCCCATATCATGATTTTTGCCTAGCAGACACACATACATCACGATTCGTAATATATTGCCAGGTCAAAAAGTACGAAACCAGTACCACAATATGGACTTCAGTTTTGGATGATATATTGGTTTATCACCCAGCCCTAATCAGGACAGCATCCCTTGTTTCTGCCTTTCTGTCCCCCTTTATTGTCACAAAAACTGTGACGCAGATTATGCAGAGAGTTAAATGGCTGGTCCATGAAGTAGGAATCTACTTTGCCTGCTCTTAGTTGAAAACACTTATCTTCCGTATCACCTTGTAAAAGGATAAACAGAAGCAGTTTTGCCATGATAGATGTGGCACGACTTTAAGAAGAACATCAGGTTCCTTTTTAATTTATCTTTTTTTTAAAAAAAAAGGGATGGGGAAGTCCACCAAAACCAGAACCTTTACCTGGCATGCTACTTGGGTTTTCCAACTCTTCTGAAAGGACCGTGGACACCATAATAGGATGCTGAAGGGGAGGAGCATACATAAAAGGGACAGGCTGCACTACGACGGGCTGTATAACTGGAAGCATCCCAGGGCTTCGAAGTCCATGGCGAGAAAGAGCTGCCATTACCGGAGGAATAGTTAATGGCATCGTGAAAGGCTGCAGTTTCTTCATTGGTGGGCTGGGTGAGGGCAGGTTTAATCCAGGTGAGCCTCTCCTGGGCTGGAATTTCAGGGGTGAAGGAGAAGGAGAACTTCCTGACGAAGGAGGCGAGCTCCGCTTCACTGTGAGGTCGACAGGCTCAACTTGCACTCCGTTGCAAAACCCTTCCGAAATCTGGTAGATTTTACTGGGCACCATGTTTGGCGTTGAATAAATGACACTGTACTTGTTGTGGTTCATTTGGTCCATGTAACTGGAGCTGAACGACTGTGCAAAAGAGGGGAAGAAATAGGTGAAATGGAATCCAGGACACAAAATACGCTTTGTTAAATAAGGGATCATCTCTGCGATGCTTTAACCTGAATTCCACTGGACTCAAATATGAATTGAAATCCTACACAGATATTCTTTGAAGTGAGAAGCTCAGACACACATAATTCTGCTTATGCAGAGCCATACAGCCCCACGAAGCAGATGGCTTACAGGTTAGCCATCCTTGATGCCTCACATTAACCACTTCTGCCACATTACAGAATACAGTGGTACTTCGGGCAAAGTAAGACCTCCTGCTGCTGCCGCACCGCCGGAGCATGATTTCTGTTCTCATCCTGAAGCAAAGTTCTTAACCTGAAGCGTATGTAACCCGAGGTACCACTGTATATTTTAATATGTATCAGAATCTTCTGTAATAAAAGTTGATCTGGTAGGATTAATTCTGTACCTTTTGGTGAATATGTCAAGTCAGGCCTGGCTACAAGGTTGTGGACTCAGCCAGCTCAGATTCTAATTCTAATGTGAAGACATCCACCACAAGACAAGGACAGTCCTGGGAAAGGTTTGCCATGTTTTCCTGGAACAACTGGGCCCATCAACACTTTGTTGTTGAGCAGTAGAGGAAGGCTACTTGGGAGGAAAGCCAATTGGACATGGCCCCTATGCTGCTTATTTTTGTTCTATTCTACTGTTTGCAGTAACAGAATTTCTTCAGCATAAATGTATTCCATTGCATAACTACATGTAAATGTGTTACATGAAACCACAACATCCCTGTGGATGTTTTAATTGAGACCTTTCGACATCTGCAGAGGACCACAACTCCCATCACCTGTGACCACGGGCCATGCTGGCTGGGGCTGATGGGAGTTGGAGTCCAACTACATCTGGAGAGCAGGGTTAGAAACTCAGGTATATATTCTAGGTGTCAAATGGGTCCTTAAACCAAGGCTGCAGTGTCACCAAAATGGACTGTCTAGTTGCCATTTGGGGGCAAGACAACTCTAAAGTCTTATTTTTCAAATGACGGGTTGCTGCTTCTGGTTTTATTTTATATGTTGTGGTTTTGTTGTGAACCGCCCTTGATTAATTGATTCTCAGTTAAACATCTAGCTAGTTCAGATGATGAAGAAAAGTCACTTTTCCCAGGGACAGTCCACATATATATTCAGACCTATTCAGACCTCTTTTTCTTAATGGTGACTGCTCCTGCTCAGGCTGCACAGAAAAAGCCATTTGGTTCTGGAAATCCATTCCGACTGCACAGATAAAAATATAACTGATAGAATTCTACAGGATGGGGGTATTACTGTATGTAAACACTCCAAATCCAATGATCCCCAGATGGTGCAGATGTCAGGCACTATCCTGGTGCCCAGGCATCTTCGCTTGGTTGCAAGTAGTCAAAAGCCAGGCGCAAAAGTACCTGGCTAATTTCAAATACTGTCGAGAGCCACTTGCACTATTTGCTCAATAATCTTTCCAGACTCAACACTTCAGTGCCTCTGCCCCATCAAGCATATTTCATTTGCAATCTTACGCCTGTCACAACCAAAAGAACACTGAAGCAAGGGAATTATGATAATTATTCAAGGATACCGACTAGGGAGACACTAATAATTAAAACAGCACCAAGCATCTCGCTCCCAGGATTGGCCCAAGCAAAGCAATCCAAGAGGTCCACCCCAGCACTCCCTGCAATATTGCAAGGGATCCTGGGGCACACCTCTTGGATTGCACACCAGATCTGTGCTGCTCAAAACCACTGCTTGGGTTGCTTATGCAGTCGGGCTTGCACAAGATTAAATTGCCACAATAAGGCCAAATTAAACTCTTGGATTACCATTAGCAGAACAAAAACTGCCATGCTGCGGTGGTGACAGGTAGGCAAATGCATTGAGGTGGGTCTAATCATGCAATCAAGTGCAGTTCAAGATACCTGGAATGCTTTTCACTCACATGAAACAGACATATTCCTGTTTGCCCAGGTATTTTGATGGCTGAAATATACTGTTCCCGACAAACTTGAAATTAGCAACTGTGAGGGTATCTGAGTGTTCTGAAATGATTTCAGAATATTTAAATTGTTGTTATTTTTTAAAAAAATGTTTCCTACTTAAGACTTCTTTGGAAGCAAGGGCGGCACATAAATTTAATAACAATATTAATATTTCTGAAATACAGCATCTTGTGACCTGGTACTATAAGCTACTGCAAAAGCAAACATTTGCAGTGCTATGACAAGTGTAGCAAACTAATCAAGCACAGTCGAATGCCATTATTAGCAGAAACAAAAACAAAAAAATCACCATACATGATCATAAGTTGTTGTGAAGCTGAGAACAGAGGACAGAAGAGAGCTGGGACAGAAACGGAGACAAGCGCAGCATCCAAAAGGGATTTCAAGCACCGCAGGAGCCAGCTGTGTAACTGCAACCCTATGTGCTTAAAATTGGGTTGCACGTATTGGGAGCACACCTTGGCAGGCAACATAGCAAGATGAACTTGCCCCACCAGTGAGAAGACACACCTTTAGTTACATCAATGCAAGACACTCAGTGCACTGTTTCATGGCTATAGCATTGGAACATCAGGTAATGGATTTCAAACATGAGTGCAACCGGAACAGAAGTTTTGAAAAAACACAGGATGGGAGACAAAGTTGTTGCTCCATTCACTGATGGAGCTTTCATCCAGGCAAGCACAGCTGCATTCACAGAAGCTGTCCTTCTGTGTGTGCAACTCTCCTCCCATTAATAGAGTGACTCCGTTGGACCTCACCCGTAATAATTTATGTCACCAATTCTGAAGTTCAAAACTGTTCATGTCAAGGAATGCCTTTTAGAAAGATGGTAATTGGACTTTTAAGAGATCACATTTTCTCTCTCTAATTAAAAGAGCCTTCCGTCCATTTTGATTGAGGTTGTTGATCCTAAGCGGACTTCCTTGAAATCAGTGCAACTTACTTCCTAGCACGTTTCCGAGCACAATTCAAAGTGTTGGTGCTGACCTTTAAAGACCTAAACAGCCTTGGACAAGTATACCTGAAGGAGCGTCTCCACCCCCATCATTCCACCCAACTGCGAGAAGTGAGGTTACAGGGAACCAGAAAGAGGGCCTTCTCAGTAGTGGCGCCTGCCCTGTGGAATGCCCTCCCATCAGATGTCAAGGAAATAAACAACCATCTGACTTTTAGAAGACATCTGAAGGCAGCCCTGTTCAGGGAAGTTTTTAATGTTTGATCTTTTATCATGCTTTTAATATTCTGTTGGGAGCCGCCCAGAGTGGTTGGGGTAACCTAGCCAGATGGGCGGGGTATAGATAATAAATTATTATTATTATTCCCATTAAACGTGGCTGCAAAAATCTGTACAACTGCACAGTCATGTGTGCTTAGCCCCCAGCGAAAAGCATGTGGCTTATAGGACAGAAACCCATTCATTTCAGTATTGTAGGCAGGCTTTTTTTAGGATTGTCTGGGATGTACAAACCAAAGCACAGGACTATAGCTGAGCTATAATGTAGCACGTTTTCCCCCCTCTAAAGGTTGCAGGTCATGTGTAACTTGCAAGCTAAATTTTAAAAGTCCCGTTTGCTTCAGATGTTAAGGCAACCATGGAATGCTTAAACAAACAAACTCCAGTGGGAAATACCTAACTGCTGAGGGAGAAAAAACACAAAATTATTAAATTATGCTAGGGATTCAACTTGCTCTCTGTTTCTCAGCTTGACAGAAAGAATTTTCATTGTGTTTAGCTACGCTAGCACAGAATTCACCCAAGTCAGCTGTTTTCGTGCCAGTCTGAAGAAGCCGATTTATTTTGACAGGGTTTCTTTTCCACATTTCTACTGAGCTGCACATTTCCAGTAGAAGATCATGAACATCATAGCAAACAAGGAAAGCTAGAGTGCAAAAACAGGAGAAGTGCGATAGGACACATCTGGTTAGTTATTACCTAAAACAAGAAAACCCCCACACAAATAATTTGTAACCCTTTAATGGGCATTAGGCAATAACCAAACAAAACCATGCCACTATGGACAAACTTAAGTTAACAAGTGACATCTGTCTAACCGAACACAATATTCACACATGATCTGAAAGCTACTCTCAACGGCATCACTTTGTAACCATTTGAAGTCTAACATATTCATTGCAGCATAAACTCCTTCCAAGCATTTAGCAGGCAAAACAGAGTACAAAGGAAATATATATATATATTTTTAAACATAGTGGGGCCAAAAAGTCATGAAATGCAAGGGGTAACGGTGCATCTGTAAACTTTCTATACATAGTTTAAGGAGTTTTTCCAATTTACCTTTACTAGTAGAGACATGAGTTTATAGGACAAAAGTGTGTGTGTGCGTGATTGCATGTTCATGTCTGTATGTCAGGATGTTAATGATGATGCTTTGCCTATGGTGTGTGTGTGTATATATATATATATATAAAATATATATATATATAATATATATATATATATATATATATATATATATATATATATATATATATATATATTCAGTCCAGAGTTGTACCTATTATTTTCATGTTGTCTGAACATGGCTGCATGGAAGATTCTAAAGTTGTTTGCGTTGTGACAGGAAAACAGTGAAGCTAAATTGGCTGATTGCATGTTTTCATATTAGAAGAAATGGTGGTGGTGGGGTGTTCTAATAATTTATTAGCAATAAATTGAGTTTATTCTGCAACTTTATATTTATGAAATAAATAAAAGCAAGTATGACCCAGTCACAACAATAGTCACTGCATGAAGACTATCTTTCTGGCTGTGCTATATTACTTGAAACAATAGTCACTGCATGAAGACTATCTTTCTGGCTGTGCTATATTGTTTGTGCTATATTACTTGACAAACTGGAACGTGTCCAGAGGAGGGCAACCAAAATTGTCAAAGGCCTGGAAACGATGCCTTATGAGGAACGGCTAAGGGAGCTGGGCATGTTTAGCCTGGAGAAGAGGAGGATAAGGGGTGATATGATAGCCATGTTCAAATATATAAAAGGATGTCATATAGAGGAGGGAGAAAGGTTGTTTTCTGCTGCTCCAGAGAAGCGGACATGGAGCAATGGATCCAGACCACAAGAAAGAATATTCCACCTAAACATTAGGAAGAACTTCCTGACAGTAAGAGCTGTTTGACAGTGGAATTTGCTGCCAAGGAGTGTGGTGGAGTCTCCTTCTTTGGAGGTCTTTAAGCAGAGGCTTGACAACCATATGTCAGGAGTGCTCTGGTGGTGTTTCCTGCTTGGCAGGGGGTTGGACTCGATGGCCCTTGTGGTTTATTCCAACTCTATGATTCTATGATTCTATGAAAGGTTTACATTTAGTACAGTGTAGTTAGAAACAGCATGGTCACAGTGATTACATGGCATACTGGGTCTTAAGCCTGCCAGGCAGAGTCCCGAGTTATCCTAATAGTATGTGGAAACAATGGCTGTATTCAGTTAATTAACTTCTGGCTTAATTAGCCAAGCTATGTATAACCTCCACAAACTGATCCACATGCAGCTCTCCTTTGCTCCCTTCATGTGAGCAGGAAAAGATGTCAGGAAGCTACTATCAAACCAGATGTCCTGCTGTATGAATCTGAACCAGAAACTATGGTTAACAGTTTGGCTGATTTGGAAACCATTAACCAGGTTTTCGGGATGCGGGTGGCGTTGTGGGTTAAACCACAGAGCCTAGGGCTTGCCAATCAGAAGGTCGGCAGTTCGAATCCCCACGACGGGGTGAGCTCCCGTTGCTCAGTCCCTGTTCCTGCCAATCTAGCAGTTCGAAAGCACGTCAAAGTAGATAAATAGGTACCGCTCTGGCGGGAAGGTAAACGGCATTTTCATTGCTGCTCTGGTTCGCCAGAAGCAGCTTAGTCATGCTGGCCACATGACCCGGAAGCTGTACGTCGGCTCCCTCGGCCAATAAAGCGAGATGAGCACCGCAACCCCAGAGTTGGTCACAACTGGACCTAATGGTCAGGGGTCCCTTTACCTTTACTTTAACCATGTTTTCAGTTTGTTGTGGTTTACCATGGCTTGCCTCCCTACCGACACGGAGAAGCTGCATTGCAGCTACACAGAACTGCATAGTTGGTTAAGTCTGGATTTGATCATTCAAACCGGAACAGCAGCAAAATAAATAAATAAACTGGATTAATTAATATTCAAAAACAACCTACAGGTATGAAGTAGTTAACAAACTACTGCTGAACACAAAAGCTATTTTTATCACAGATAAGGTGCTTGTTTAGACCAGCTGCTGTGGCCTAGTATACTGTTTCCAATAAATGCCAGCTCCTGGATTTTGCTAAGCAAAATAAATATATGGATGTGATGAACTTCAGAATCGGGTGCTCTGTTTTTCAGCTAGATCACAAAGAGACAGAATATATGCTCAATTTAGGCACGCAAGCCACTGAGTGATGAAATAAGTGTAATACTGCTTAAGTTATATGGCCACAGACACATTGCAACACCATTAGATGTTGAGTAGCAATTCTCTAATTTGGAGACCCTGGGCTATAAGGAGCACAAAGTGCTCGGTTTGTAGCCATCTGCAACTTTTCAAGTAGCTTTTCTATAATTAGAGAAGATCGGTATCTGGCTAAAAGGAGCAGCACTTCAAGGGAAAGAATATTCAAATATGTCACTTAATGTTCTCTGGCACAGCAAACAATTCTTCAGGGCGTTTTGTCTCTCTCTCTGAATCCTACTTCTATATGCAAGCTCTGTGAGGGTACAGAAATACTGGCAAGAATGTTCTTGATGAAGGCTGCATAATATGTGTCATCCAATTTTTAGACATCAGTCACGTGCCGGGGATTTTTCCAGGTCTAACCTGACCAAGATTGCTTTTCAAATATGTGTAAGCTGGAAAGCAATATAATCAAAATAACCGGGGAGTTGACATATTTCTTCTCCACTTCTCCACACCTAGGACAAAGTCCAGCTAAACAGGTCACATTTTGTGATCTCCGCCCAGATATGAATGCTCTCGTAAAGAGGCAACTGTGCTGTTAATCTGACAGAACTTGCTACATTGCATACAGTGGGTGATGATTAATAATCATCATCACTAAGAACTCACGTCAAATCTCCTCTCAAAAGGAAGATTTATGCAGGTCTTCTACAATGGACAGTAAGTCCTGTTCTTCTGTGGGAGATTTGTGTATTCATCTTACTTAAAAAGCAGGTGTACCCTATCTGCCTTTCCACCAAATATAGGCCTCAAAAGTGGACACTCCAATAGCAAAAGCATCTGCTGCTAATTTGTGCTTTTCTGGAAACTTCCGTGGCACTGTTTACTCTAAGGTAACAAGTACCACACTAACTATTTCACATCACATGTAGTCAACAGGGTGGAGCTCAGGCGACTCTGTAATTACATCTACTATATAGTTATCACTCATGTGTGTAGTAACACCATTCCCAAACTGCCCGGTCCACCAGAGAGATGACAAAATGCTGTGGGTGTGTCCTGCCATTATGCGATTGTGGTAAACCTTTTAAAACCGCACCCTTACAGCATTGCTAAAACTCAACTTCGTTTCTTTTTCCTGGTGCTAAAAACTGTGTTATTTACACTGGTGGCACTCCACTCTCAACAGCATGTCTTCGTGCAAAAACGTCAACTACTGTTTTAAGCGGGAGAAAATGTTGGGCCGCGTGACAATTTTGCCAAATACTGCAGCAAACGCAATGCTCTCGCTTAGAATCGTAAGATTTGCAAGAGGAAATGAGGGTAGTTTTATTCCACCTTCCAAAGGCAGGTGCCACCTTAAATTCTCTTCCTCCCTCCACTTCCAAAGCTTAAGGGGACTGCACGAACTACACGGGTCTGGTTTCTCCCAACACACCAAGTCAAACTTCGCTGGCATGAGTACACAGACTTCTGGTTTTACACCCACTCTGTTCCTCCCTGATCCCTTCTGCTGCCGTGCCACACTAAGCCAAGGTTTGGTTTAAGAAGCCATCCAAAAAATGAAATAAATAAATTTGTCACTCATAAAACCATAGATGGCAGGAGCATAGAATTGTTAGAGCTGGAAGGGACCGTGAGGGTCCAAACCCCATGCAATGCAGCAATGCAGGGCTCAAACCCTCAACCCTGAGATTCAGAGTGGCATGCTCTACTGACTGAGCTATCCCAGGAGTATGAATGCATTTACAGTGGTACCTCGGGTTAAGTACTTAATTCATTCCGGAGGTCCGTACTTAACCTGAAACTGTTCTTAACCTGAAGCACCACTTTAGCTAATGGGGCTTCCTGCTGCTGCCGTGATGCCGGAGCACAATTTCTGTTCTCATCCTGAAGCAAAGTTCTTAACCTGAAGCGTATGTAACCCGAGGTACCATTGTATACCACTCCGACCATGCACAATCCCACCCACTCCTCCTCTCCTGTTTATATCTGAAGTCTCTCCCCACAAAGTCATCACCTCTTCTTCCTTCCTCTTCTCACTCGAAACACATTCTCTCTCCACCACAGACACATAATAATAATAATAATAATAATAATAATAATAATAATAATAATAATAAACAACAAACACACGCCAAATCTTCACTGCTGCAATCCGCTTAACATCCAAGACCAATTTAGAGGTACACCCTTTGGTCTTCATCCATCACTATTTACAAACCACTACACTAGTGATGCAAAGCAAGCTTATCCCTCTTTTTTTGGTCAGAAGTCATGAAGTGCAGTCAACATCACATGGACTCTGAGCTGCTCTAAACATCACTGAAATTTCAAACTCTGTACCAATTTGGCTGCAAATCCCTTTAAAAAAAAGGCAACTTAATTTAAGGATGCTACAAATGGGCTAACAAGACAAGGATGCACTTGCTAAAATGCAATGTAATGCACACATTATTACATTGTTGTAGCATTAAACCTCGTGTACATGTTATGCCAGAGGTAGCCTTTAATTATCTGCTGATGGATTCCCACTTATTTCTAGCAAATTACTTCCAGCCTCTCTGCAGAAATAAGCCTACAGCTACTTTGAGGAAAACATAGCAGTTATCTTTTGGAACAGCAACCAATAACTACTTTGGTCTATAATCAACCACACTAATTACTTAGGAGGGCAATTGCATTCATTTCCCAAAGGGCAGTTCTTAGTTTTCTTGACCAAAACAGTGTGAACTAAAGGAGAAGTTTTAAAACTTCTTTTATGAAAGCATTTATTAAAATATATCCAGGTAAAGAAGCATTTATCGGAAATGTCCCCCACACCCCACAAGCAGAGTGTTTCTTAAAATTAAAATTGAACCAAAAGCTGAACACTGTTATTGGATACTTTCTAACAAACATTGCAAATATCCATGACAACTTTGTTTCAAAGTGACCCTCACATCTTGTATAACCGCTGGCAGGAATATCAGCAGCCAAACACACAAAGATGATCTAATTGTATAAGCTTCTCATTACCAGCAAGCCTTCGCATACAATCCTCTATTCAAATTTTCCCCTTTGTGACTATTTTCCAAGTACACAGAGGCAAACAAAGCAAACAGGCTTAGGGCACCAGACTCACCCTAGAACATCCTAGACCGTAAGCTCATTTCCTTGAACATTGCCAAGGTGCTCCCTTCTCTCCTACAACCTCTGTGTAGCTCAGGCAGAAAATCCCAAACATCGACAGTAAGAGAAAACATGGGAAATGCAAGTAAAGCTAACAGGACCAAATGCAGAAAGAAAAAGACTTGAAAAAACTCAGGTCTCACTTGCAGAGACCCCCCTGTGCCCTTAACAGCTGATGTTCAACATCACTGCATCGCCAGGCAGGAAAACTGAACCTGCTGAATTCCTGCCTGTTAAATACACAGAACCTTGGTCAGGGAAAAGGAGGCTATCCTAACTAGTCAGTGGCTCTCATGGGTGGTGCGCAGTGATTTATTTTTGTGCTTAAGGTAAAGGTAAAGGGACCCCTGACCATTAGGTCCAGTCATGGCTGACTCTGGGGTTGTGGTGCTCATCTCGCTTTATTGGCTGAGGGAGCCGACGTACAGCTTCCGGGTCGTGTGGCCAGCATGACTAAGCTGCTTCTGGCGAACCAGAAAAGCGCACAGAAACGCTGTTTACCTTCCCGCCGGAGTGGTACCTATTTATCTACTTGCACTTTGATGTGCTTTCGAACTGCTAGGTTGGCAGGAGCAGGGACCGAGCAATGGGAGCTCACCCCGTTGCGGGGATTCGAACTGCCAACTTTCTGATTGGCAAGTCCTAGGCTCTGTGGTTTAACCCACAGCGCTTATTTTACTTCAAAAGCAGCTCAGGGGTGTTTGTGGGAGTGTTGTTTCTTCTCCTGTGCAAATGATCCCTCTGGAGATTTTGCACTCTGAAACTTTCCTGGATGCCCGCATTTCCAAAAAGCTTCCCCATAGCCTCAGGTGTGCTTTCTGTAAGCAGTGGGAATCAGCCTACTATGCACCTGACACCTGTTCATTTGTGTGTGTGTGTGTGTGTGTGTGTGTGTGTGGTCTTTTTCACTTTGAAAGAATCTGGTGCAGAAAGATTCTGTCACGGGAAAAAGAAGGCCCTTCTTCCTTAAATAGAAAATCAGAAAGCACATGGATCACAGGCCCTCACAGCCTAATTCTGCGATTGAATTAAAGTTCAGGGGAGCATGCTGTGAGGTAACTACTGCCGCAGGAAGTGCCGACAGCTAGGAAGGCTGCAGAGCGCTAGAGAGATGTTTAATGGAAAGAAACACACATACAACTCCTGCCCACCTTGTGATGATTAAAGCTGAACTCTACGCCCACCAAAATTCTGAAGAAATTCAAAAGGCCCCTGGTTATGAAGGAGTAAAAAAACAAAACAAAACAGGAGCCTTGTTTGCAAGGAAAGAAACGATTTGTGAAATTGGGGGCAGGGGGCAGGTTTCAGCACAGCACGACTAGAATATAACCCATGACAACAGAAGCTTTAAAAAAATGTTTAAATACTAACCACTGGAACGGGTTCCATTGCTTCTTGTTTGATGGGGACAGGGTCAAACATTAGCATCTTCTTAGTCAGCTTTACTTATATTGTTGTGCAGGACTCTAGAAACACGAGGGGGGAAAGCAAGAGAGGGTTTTAAGAAAAGACAAAGCATGAGAAAGCTGTAGAATACTCAGCTCTTAAGTGAACATATTTCACATTACTGCGCATAGGAGTTAATTGCATGTACGGCATACAAACAACTGGGCGCAGTTTATTGCTACTGGAGAAAACAACCCAACATTGGGAGCAGGGGTAGAAACATGAGTCCCCTCTCAACTGTGCTTGGGCAAGGCCTGCATGCAAGTAATGCATACAAAACACCATATTATCTCCATAATCCTTAGAATAGCTCTATACCAGGCATAGGCAACCTTGGGCCCTCCAGATGTTTTGGACTACAATTCCCATCATCCCTGACCACTGGTCCTGTTAGCTGGGGATCATGGGAGTTGTAGGCCAAAACATCTGGAGGGCTGAAGGTTGCCTATGCCTGCTCTCTACTTTTAAAATTGTATTCTCATCTCCATGTAGCCGCTGTGGGTGCCTGCAAGAAGCTAATGATGGCATGCCTAAGACCACCTAGTAAGTTTGTCAGAGGAACTTTGCAGCTTATCCTCAGAAACTCTTTAGGTCGACACCACATATGAAGTTGTGCGATACCGTCTCAAAACTGCAGGAAATCCCTTTGCATTTATGCTATCACGAGCGCTACTTTTTGGCTTCAAAGCAAAAACGCATCTATGTAACAATAGGAAATATGTTATCAAGTACAGAAACTTTATTTTTTAAAATATGAGTCCTATTATCAGGGGTCAGCAAACTTCTTCAGCAGGGAGCTGGTCCACTGTCCCTTCAGACCTTTTGGGGAATCGGACTATATTTTGAAAAAATAAATAAATGAACGAATTCCTACGCCCCACAAATAACCCAGAGATGCATTTTAAATAAAAGGACACATTCTACTCATGTAAAAACACGCTGATTCCCGGACCGTCTGTGGGCCGGATTGAGAAGGCGATTGGGCTGCATCTGGCCCCCGGGTCTTAGTTTGCCTACCCATGGCTTATATGAACCCCACTCCCAGATGCTGAACTACTTTGATGTTTTTATCCAGATTTAATTCAGAATAATTAGCACAAGCAGCGGCTACAAATAACCAAACACTCTTGCTTCTCTTTCCTCCACATAAGAGAATGCATTCATCACACAGATGTCCTGCTCACATGTTCGGTGTCCGCAATGAGGTCTTAAAGTAACACACCTTGTTTATGGGGGAAATCCTGTACAGTTCCTTCACATGCTGTTCTGTCAGCTGGAAAGCCTTTGCATCTGTCGACATTTATCCTAAAGTCTGGAATTGATTTCTAATACCACCTAAGAGGCAGTTTAAACCAGGGATTGGATGATAAGACCTCCTGTTGGAACTTCGATTCTAGGCTCTGCATGAGCTGTGAACTCACTGGGAGAGCTCTGGGCCTCAATTTCCAAAGGTAAAATGGGCGTGAACAGTGCTTTGTAAGGATGACTGAAATGTACCACGGAAGCAATAACTGGCATAGCTCGATGGAGTCAAACTGAAATCATTTAACTGTTTGGCACGAGATACAGGCTGTAAGATGTAAACAAGACAGTTTCACTTGATTCCTGTGGGAGAATCTTAGTATTCCAGAATAGGACTAAGGAATACACACCAAATTTTATGATTAAAGGTAAATACTAGTAATCCTCCCTGCTCCCCAAAACCAATGTTAATTCTCCTTTAATTGCTAGGATGGGCCCTCAAATAACAAGTCCCAGTTGGCATTGCCTAAGCTCTGGGTAACAAATCTTACGAATTCTGTATCATTCCCAATTCACATTCCTGTAGCTCAGAGCACGCAAAACAGTTGTATTCAGATAGAATACAGCAACCGTTATTTCTGGAAAGGAAGAAATCCCCTTCATGTTACAATAGCGGGAACTAATTAGGAAAGGATCAGCAAAACGAGAGCTAAATCAAGCTTCAGAATGGATGGCACAATTATTTCTCAAAAGCAAAGCTTTTATTAAGTAGAACTCAGTTATTGTGCTCGTAGCAACTGTAAAGAGCCTAACACTGCCCTCAACAGGGGGAATCCTGCTCTTAATATTATACGTCGCCCATCTCAAGCTAATTATAAAAATAAAATTGCTTGCATTAAATATCATCCACAGTTGCCAAACTTGCCAAGAGTCAATAGGAAAAGCATTAAAACAACAGGAGTTAAAGAAATAATGTTATGGATGGATTTTACGTATCGGACCAATGAAATATTTAAAGAGGGCAGACAGTATGGCCACTTATTTCAAAGACATGAGAAGTAGCAGATTTGCTATGCATTTTTATACTCAACATGTGACTTGTTAAATCAGTGGCGGACTTTGGTCTTTAAAATTTCAGTGGTGCCCTGTGCAAGGCCAAAATTGGATGCCTCCCCACCTTTCAGTTATAGTTGCAAAGTCCTGCAATGCCCTCTAGTGTTGGCGCCCAGTGCAAACTGGCCAAAATCTGCCCCTGTGTTAAGCAGATAGGGCCATTAAGACAGTTCAGTAAAGCGTGAGAGGTGGCAGCTTAACAGCGACACAACTGCTGCCTAGAGAAGGAACTTCTTTTAAGCCTTTTCTTTGGTGATTGCTGCCCCGTAAAAAAAAAAAAAGGCAGATAGCCAGGATTTTAGTGTAGATGCAATTGGAGAGCAGTACATCCACCAAAAATAAAATACAGCAGCAAAGATAGGAGTTTGTGATGTAAACTCAGGCCCTATTTCATACAATCAAAGGTAATTTATTTTCTTTGGTTTGTAAACATTTTTAAAATTACCCTGCCAGTGCAAATAAGATATATCATTATTATTCCCAAATTTCAGTGGCGGAGATTGAGATATTTTTTGTGGCCCATAAGCTTTTGTTAGCATCTAAATAAATAATGCCAGCTTAAATTTTTATTTTTTAGAAAAAGCACATTGCCAGACTTAAGTCTTGCAGAATTGTGTGAATAAGCACTAAGGAAACAATTTTTTGAAATGTCAAAAGGTTATCTTTAAACTAATATGAACATGACATATAAACCCCCCAATTGCATGTTGCAGGTGGTTCATATTTTTTCCTGAGGCCGCAAGTGCTGAACAATACACTCAATACCTTACTTACTGGTAATCCTGTCCTAAATAACATGCAAGTTCTTAAGCACGACACTGTTTGTTTGTATCCATAGGTGGCGCTAAAAATATGCAACAAAGAACAATCCATTGTTTATTGCGGCAGATTTCACTGCAAGCATAGAATTCAACAAGTCGTTTTTTGAAATTCTCTCTGTATTTTGCCCAATGAATCAAAGGGAGCCTTTTCAAGGTAGACAGAAAGGTTCCAAAGGAAACGATACGAATGGTGAATCACACAACACCTCTGGAAACAAGAACATAGTGAACACTGGTAAAACACTGAGTCAATCCCATAACTGCTTTGGGTTTTTAAAAAAACCCCAAACCACCACCTAAGGAAGAGAGAAGAGTTATAACATAAAATCCCAAAAGATATTTTGTGTTCTTATATTGTGATTTTATGAGACCTGTGGTTATAGGGTGGCATAACAAATTTAATAAATAAAATAAAATAAAACAAGAACAAAGAGGACAACACAATTAATTTCAATCAGATTATTCCTAAACTCCTCTTCCAAGGACCCTTTGGCAGGAGCTGGGAGACAAAGGGAGGCAGTAAAATTTTCTGGTGTACACTGGGACAGGTTTGCCAATTGCCTTGAAAGGGAAACCTATTATTATCTTTCATGTTTATTTGGAATGAGAGATCACTTAGGCCAGGCATTGTGGTATCCGCGGCCAATTTCAGGTTAGGTGGACATGAAGGCAAAAGTTTCATTATCACCTTTAAGTTTTGCCTGATCAAGCAATTTAAGGTTGCAACTATGGAGCACATGACATCTTATGAAAAATTACAGGCAAAACTGATTAAACGCAGTGCCACCTGCAGCATTGTAATTCACAATATATTTTTGCTGCAGCCCCAGCTTACTGAGCCAACCCTGTCCTAGACAATATGCAGAGCAATGAATTCAGCCTAAGGATCAAGACACAATTATTAATAGTACTGCAGATCCTGACTCAAGATCTCAAGCAGAGGATTTCCCCGGTGCTCTAACCCCAAATGCTTTCCCCTTAAGGTACCAGATGCTAGGACCTTAAAAACATGCAACGCATGTGCTGTGTCACTAATTCTCCCCTCCCTGTGTAAGAAAAAAATTGTGCTCCATCAAGTCATATCCGCTCACCCACAATGATCGTGCTTTAAATATAACCCTTGCCAATAGCTTACGGTTTTGCTAGGTAGATGAAATTCTTTGATGAACAGACTTGTGAAGATTGTTTCAGCCTCTAAGAGTGGCTTGAACTTTTGCACTTCCGTCCTCTGTCGAAAAGTTTAACCACCTGAGCTATACAAGGAGGAGGACTGTGACTTTTCTTCAGTTTCAGTTTCTGCTTTTAGTAATGCAGTGCATTCTACAGACTTAGGGCTGGTTGATACAAGAAAAGGGTCTTAGCAGTGATTATTTATACCCATCGAATGCCAATTCACACATTTCTCCAAGTTTTGGTAGGAATCATGCGGAGGCCATTGGCAAAACATGAGATTCTTATATGGGTTGTATTTTTCACCAATGGTAAGCAGAAAATGTTTGGTTCAGGCCAGGCCAAGTAGATTCCTTGCACACGTCAGAAAGAGCTCTAACTCATTATGGCTGATGTGGAAAAACATTCCTAAACACTTATTTGGTGGTTTCAAGCCAGCTATCAGTGCTCATAATTATCTTTCCAAGACAGAGGTAAGGAGTAAATCTCTTCCCTTTCCAGTCCCATATTTACCAGAACCACCATCTGAGGTCCATAATCTACTTTCAATTGAGGTACTAGATGGAACCTTTCATGAACTTTGAAAGCAAATACAGCAGCTATTGAGACAAAAAAAACTGTAGGAACATGGGAGACTGAAGAATGAGAGGTGTATTGTTATTGACAATAGTACTGATAAAATGCCCCAATTCACAAAAAGTATTTTTTAAAAATGAGATCTAAGTAACTGAACAAGGGTAACTATATAAATAACTGAATTGTACCAAGGAGGACAAAAATATTGAATATTTTAGGGATAGTTATCTGGTAAAACAGTGAAGCTTTAACACTGTTCCACCAAAGAAGAGGAACCAAAGAGGAGGAACAAGTGGGAAAGAAGATAAATTACGGAACTACATTAAGGATATTCTGAGTATAGCGTCCAGTCGTAATGTGTCAATTTGCTTCTCTGTACACTGGGAATTCATATATTGCATATTTTGCAAGCCACTATAAATATTTTTTTAATTGTTGGAAGACAAAGCAGCCACAACAACCACCATTAACTATCTGGGCCACCACTTCAGAGGAGGTGCTAAATTTATACAAATCAGACGAGCTAATTTTGCTTTAAATATTTTATATAGGTAGAAGTATGTAGGCTATATGTAATATGAAACTACATAACTAGCAATGATGCAGTAATCAAACATTCGTGTGTGTGTGTGTGTGTGTGTGTGTGTGTGTTAACAAGCCACACAGTTTTATTTTCCACCCTCCTCCCAGCTGCTCCACCCTCTGGACCTTTGCCAAGGCAACTCGACTTGTCCAAACAGGACACACTTTGATAAAATTTTTGCTCACACCCTGTCCTTCGGTGAGGCTAGTGAAGCAATTGATTTCTCCATGCAAATAAGGACAGGTGCACAGTTAAAAGTCCAAGCAAACTTCTAAGGCACTTCCTGGAACTGTAACCTACTAGAAAAGAGAGAGAGCGTGTGCCAAGGAACCTGGATAAGGGAAATATAATTTATGCACTTGATTTAAAAATGATTAATCTTCCGACGGAGTCAGGACACGACCCAGGCAAAGTTAAGTACTTTGGAGCATGCTCTGACTATTCCAGCATGGAGATCCTATGGATTTCAACAGCACAGATTTCAACTAGATGTGTTATGTCTCATTAATTTCAATGGAGAGTTGGACTCAAATGGAATTTACTCCTGAGGAGGCCTGTTTAGGATTGCACTGTTAAAATGCTCCAGACATATTTTCATGTTCTCCTGAGGAGGCCTGTTTAGGATTGCACTGTTAAAATGCTCCAGACATATTTTCATGTTGTTGTTGTTGCTATTTATATAACATCCTATACCCACAGATTTCAGGGTGGCACACAACATAAAATGAAAATATGCAAAACACAAAATACCCAATTGAGACAAAGACAACTCAATAATCCCCCCTATTTTGCCTCATCAAGACTCTGTTTGTTTCTTCCTGCATGGATCAGCTTGGCTCCAAGCTACCTGAAAGTCTACCTTTCTCCCACATGCATCTACCCATCCTTTAAGATCTGTAGAGGGGAAACTTTATGGGGGCTGCTGCCTTCTAGCAGCACAGCACACAACACGGCTTTTTCCGTGGTAGCCCCCTGTATCTGAAACTCCCTGCCCTGAGAGGTTAGACGGCTTTCTCCCTCCTTGTCTATTCAATATCTGCAGATGTTGAAGAACCTTTTTGCAACACCTTTTGGCTCTACCGCTTGTTAGAGTGGGGTGTGTCTCTTTGCAGAAAAAAATATGCTCCCTTAGGTTTTATGCTGTGTTATTTTGCTGTAGTTTAGTTGACTACAATACAATTTGGCCGACACAGATGCCAGCCCTACACCAAGTTTACTCAGACAACATTATTTATTACAGGACCTAATCATGTCGTCCACATCATCAGGAGTCCATTCGCCTGTGAATATTCCAGAGTGAAATATACAATCACCTGCTGAGAGCACCTTTTGCATTACACATTGGACAAGCAGACAAGTCTCTACGCAAAAGAACAGATGACAAATCCAGCATGAAAAATGGAAATATTGAGAAACCCGTAGGGGGTTATTTCAGCCTCCCAGGACACCGTGATCTTAAGTTGACCACATCGGAAACCAAGAAACTTCAAAATGCAATGTGAAATTGCTGGATTGCAATATATCAAGAGGTTCAGTGCCATCACATGTGGACTGAACTGGCACAATATATGTTTTTAATCACACTCCCAAGTATTTAAGTGACCTGCCAATGCTAACACACAAACGTAATTTTATTTGTATGCTGTCTTTCCACAGTTCAAACCATGCTCAAGGCGGCTTACAGAATGGAGAGAAAAAACACATAACTGCAATATAACAAAAGCAGTCATTAGCAAGAAATAAACGTTAAAAAAAAATACACAACCCAACTCAACTATTTCCGCATAAATCATCACAAGATCTAAAATAAAGATACAAAACAGCCAACAGCAACGACCCCCTGCCAACAGAACCCTCCAAGCAAGACCCCCAACCTAGCACGTCCGACTCATCAACAAATATGAATGACCAGCATTAATAACACAATTATCCCTTTCTCTACTTGTCTACATTTCCTTTCCTTCTGATCTGTCTGCTTGCAAGTCTCTCCCTCTTTAAATCTGGGTAACACTTCATAAATCTGATGAAGAGGACACTAGTCATGAAGACATATTCCATAGCAAAGTGGTTAGCCTTTAAGATGTCAGAAGGCTCTTCCTTTCCTTCTTCAATTTCTTCTAGAAATTATACACTCATCAAAAACGCTGATGGTCTCTAAATGCACAAAACCTTTAAATGCTCTGATCAGGCTTATTTAGTAGCATTGTAAATGTTCTGCTACACACGGGAAGAAAATTCAGGACAACCACAAGGAGACACAATCTTGGTAAATATGTGGCAGAGCCTGCTTCTAGGAAAGGAGCCAGACATAGTAGAATAGAGTGCAGAGATCCAGCATCTACACATTTCAAGGCTATTCACCATTCATGGCTTGGTCCATACTATGTGGAAGAGGAATGCTGAAAAACTCGCCTTAATCGGTATTTCCGCATGTATGCAGGGATAAAGAAAATATCTTCCAATGGTGCTGGGAGGTTCCACTTATGGTTTTAAAAACTTGTGCCCCAAGTGCTGATGGAAGAACTTAATTTGGGCTTCATAAACTCTCCTGAAGTTTCAAAACTTCTAACATCTGCTTCCACTATCTCCGGGTTCTTATATCTCTAAGGCTACAATTCCAAGAAAGTGTTCCAGGAAGTAAGAGTGCTTCCAGGATGACAACTTCTAGAGCTACCTAGGCTCTGCAATTCTGGGTCACTGCACTTGTTGAAACCACCTCTTTTTGCAAGGAATGAAGAATGGTGCTACGATCTACACCTGAAGAGATTGTGCTTCTTCTGTTCCACCCCTTAAAAAAAGTAAACTTAAAAAAGTAAACTTTTTTTTGGGGGGGGGAAGGATGCCAAAGAAACGGAAGACCACAGGAGAACAGCAATTTTATAAATGAATGGACACAGAACTGAAATAAACACCTTGTGTAGAAGCACCCTAAGTCCCAGTGAAATCAGTAGGATGTATTTATGAATAAATATTTTTAGAACTGTGCGGTATCTTCAGAAGTTAGACCACAATTAGGTTTTTTCCTCCTCAGCTGAGAGAAGGCAGTGCCTGCACACTCCCCCCTGCCTATTTGGTGTCCAGAAATGGCCCCATAGAGATCAGACAAAGAGGAAAAACAGGTTAGGATTCCAACTAATCCTACCTAAGGATATTAGTGTCAAGTCAGTTGAGAAAGCACAACCTTACAACTAGAACTACTACCGTCTCTGGAGGATTAACATAGGTAAAGGTAAAGGTACCCCTGCCCGTACGGGCCAGTCTTGCCAGACTCTAGGGTTGTGCGCTCATCTCACTCTATAGGCCGGGGGCCAGCGCTGTCCGGAGACACTTCCGGGTCACGTGGCCAGCATGACAAGCTGCATCTGGCGAGCCAGCGCAGCACACGGAACGCCGTAAGCAGTCCCTATTTATCTACTTGCACCCGGGGGTGCTTTCGAACTGCTAGGTTGGCAGGCGCTGGGACCGAACGACGGGAGCTCACCCCACCGCAGGGATTCGAACCGCCGACCATGTGATCGGCAAGTCCTAGGCGCTGAGGTTTTATCCACAGCACCACCCACGTCCCTTCAGGAGGATTAACAGATAAACTTTAAAGAGTCAGGACTCACATGAGAGAAGTGTTGTTGTTTTTAAAGGTCCTTTTAGCACCAGACCATTCTATTCCATTTCAATTCAATATTTTTCTTAAGGGAAAAAAAAATTCTGTGACCTAAACCCAGCAGTTCACCATATATAGGATTTGGGTTAAAATTCTTCAGGGTATCTTGGGAAAGGGTACAGAGTGGATAAAAGAAAATACTTGCCTTTTCTTTGTAACTTGGGTCTTCAGCACGTGCTACGATGCCACTGTTTTCACCCAACTCTTAACTAGTTAACTATATTAAGCTTCACATTTGTATCAAATAGTTATTGAATCAGTACAGGGTGGAAATGAAGAGAAAAATAACAGGGTCTACGATGAGGGAAATAGGGTTGTCAATCAACAACAGCAACAAAAAGAAAAAAATTGCCACTGAATAACTGGTGAATAGATGAAAGAAATTTAAACAAATCTTCATATTGCGAAAACCACAGAATATGTGCCTTTGCAAGCTACTTAACAAAGTAGTACAGTGGTACCTCAGGTTACAAATACTTCAGGTTACATGCACTTCAGGTTACAGGCTCTGCTAACCCAGAAATAGTGCTTCAGGTTAAGAACTTTGCTTCAGGATGAGAACAGAAATTGTGCTCTGGCGGCACGAGGTCCCATTAGCTAAAGTGGTGCTTCAGATTAAGAAAAGTTTCATGTTAAGAACGGACCTCCGGAACAAATTAAGTACTTAACCCGAAGTACCACTGTATCAACAAGCAAAAGCTACCATGTTAGATAGAAAAGCTATTAGAATTTCCTTTCCACACCAGTAGCAAAAGAAGACTCACAAAATATGAACGTGTTCCTCAATGGATTGGCCCTACTGATTAAGTTTGGCTCTGACTGATGAATCAACTAAAGCTTTAGTTGATTAATATACCCAGTATAAATTGCAGGCACCCAAAAAAAAAAATAAAATAAATAAAACTGAGAAATTGGGAGAAAAGCAGGAAATCGCAGAGGACTTTAGCCTGCAACAGGAAAATGTTTCACGAAGACCCCACAAGCCTGTATTCTATTTAATGCGGAACAACTTTTAGCCTTACCAATACAAATCTGCTAGCCATATACAGGAATGGTATGGTAAAAAATGTAATAAAGTTGTAATACAGTCACACTCAGATGCCTAGCTATACTAGTTATTAATTCTACTATGATTTAGCTGTTTCCACTAAAACAAGCCATTGCTCTCACATGACCATGTGTGCAATTGCTATTGCCCCCATTTTTACATCTAACTAAACTTTACTGAGTGCCTCCTGCCATGGGACAATGTGCTGCCTTATCAGAGCAGACCCTTATCTGCCTTCCTGTCTCAGCGACTTCTTTCAGAGAAACAGAGACACAAAGTTGAGCAAGAAGAAAGAGCAGGCTTCTGAAAACAAGTGAGGTATATATAATGGCATGACAGTCTTTCCTTTCCAAGCAGAAGAGAAAGAGCAGCTTCTTTTAAGACTCAACTTTTCCCAATAATAATAATAAAATAACAAAAACA
Organism: Podarcis bocagei; assembly: GCF_964188305.1. NCBI lineage: Eukaryota > Metazoa > Chordata > Lepidosauria > Squamata > Lacertidae > Podarcis > Podarcis bocagei. The sequence continues at coordinate 17,964,912 of NC_138134.1, read as the reverse complement.
CAGGAGATGTGCACAATCTAGCTGCAGTGATTTCAAGGGAATAACACCCAGCCCATAACAGGAGTGCTTCTGTTCAAGGATTCAGACCACCTGGAAAGGGAGCCTTGCAATGAATGCTATTCAGGTCTTGGGACAGGCAGGTGAGAAGGAAGAAAAGAAAAAGATGCCTTTCCTACAACATTCTTCATAATACTTTCCCCAGCCCAGTGGAGTGGGGTGGAAGTTTCTGGAGTGTAAGAAAGAAGAGGGGGGGGGGGGTTAAACCCTGTGATATACATCCCATTGACCCTCTACTCACCTTGTGGAGACTAGGAGAAGTTAGCAGCCTAGGCAGGTCACTTAAGCATCATAGATTTGTAGAGCTGGAATGGACCACCTGCAATGCAGGGACCCTTTCCTGTCCTTCTCCTTTTAATTTACAAATCACTTGGAGGAAGAGTCCCCCAAGCGTGCAGAAATCCCTACAATATTTTTTGATGGCCCTATTTGGCTTCCAAATTGGGGATCTTTGATAGCAAGCCATATATCATATCATATAATAAAATTACAAATCCCAGTACGTAAAGGTAAAGGGACCCCTGACCATTAGGTCCAGTCGTGGCCGACTCTGGGGTTGCGGTGCTCATCTTGCTTTACAGGCCGAGGGAGCCAGCGTACAGCTTCCAGGTCATGTGGCCAGCATGACTAAGCCGCTTCTGGAGAACCAGAGCAGAGCACAGAAACGCCGTTTACCTTCCTGCCGGAGCAGTACCTATTTATCTACTTGCACTTTGACGTGCTTTCGAACTGCTAGGTTGGCAGGAGAAGGGACTGAGCAACGGCAGCTCACCCCGTTGTGGGGATTTGAACCACCGACCTTCTGATCGGCAAGTCCTAGGCTCTGTGGTTTAACCCAAGTCCCTAATACAAATCCCAGTAGGCAGGCCTAACAGATAGCTCTTTGAGTCCCAACCAGGATTTCTATCCCCTAAAAAAACAACAACAATCAACCAGTCGCTCTTCTAGACAAGGGAAATATCTGCATTTTTACTCTGAGCGCTAAGGCATGCATATTAAACCATGCTTAATAAATCATTGTATTGAATTAGGCATCATATGGGTATTCCCCCTTCTCGGAAGCAATTTCCCCCCTCCCCTCTTAACTGAATTATACATTAGCCAGGATTTGAAACCAGACTTAAAGGTGGTTCTGAACCCCGTTTAAGCAGTAACCCTGGTTTAGTTTAAGACAGTAAGGGTTTTTATTAATAGAAGGGCAAAAGAAGCCGTCATCACCAACAGCCCCCAGTCCTCCACTTTCACTGCACAGTTTGAGCCCACTCCCCCCCCTCCTCCTCCCCCTGCCTGTTTTCCTGCTTTCTGCATTTTTGTGGCCTGGCCCAACCCCGTAACTCTCCAGGAGGAGGAAAAACCAGCTCCCCACCCACCCACCGCAAGCAAATTGCTATAGAAAAAAAAGGCAATCAGGTTGGGTGACAAGACCCACCAGCCCTCAAAACAGCCTTCTTTCCTAGCCAAACGGGACACAGCTACATGCACAGGTATTCGCTGCAATCTGCATAAACTGGTTTGTTTCACCCAACACTCACAACCAATCCACTGCAAGCAATTCAAAATATTCACACACCCCAGCCCCACCCCATGTTTACTCAGAATGGTGTCCCTGGCCCAATCCGAACTAATTCAAGGTGCTTTCAACCAATCACATTGCTGGTGCTGCAGTTAAAGAGACAGGAGCATAGCCAAAAGGCTTGAAAGCAGCTGGAGGAACAGGCAAGTCAAAGGGAGGGGAGAGAACCGAAAAGATCCAAAAGGCACAGATTTCCTTTCTCGTAGCTCAGAAAAGCTCAGCCCACCGCCCAGTCTTGATATTTCTGCCTCTGACACCTCCTTGACACTTTGCCCTCCCCAGTGGCAGACTTTGGTGATGGCGCCCTGAGCAAGGACAAAATTTGGTGCCCCCTCCTCAAAAATATTTCTTATTTTCACAATAATTCCTTTGGGTATGGTTGCTTTTTTAGGGTTCTTCCCAGTAGGTACCTGAATCAATATAGGCATATTATTATTATTATTATTATTACACCCCTTCGTCTTGATGCCCAGTTTGGGGGAACCACCTACACAACCCCTAAATCTAGGGCTGCTCTCCCCCTCCACTGGTAATCTAACCTCACCATCTCTCTCATCACCCAGTCCCTAGTTTTTCTCTTCCTCTCCACCACCACTTAAACACTGTTGTCTGTGTCAAGTGTATACAGTGGTACCTCTGGATGCGAACGGGATCCATTCCGGAGCCCCGTTCGTATCCTGAGTAGAACGCAACCCGCAACTGCGGGTCGCGATTTCCCGCTTCTGCGCATGACGTCATTTTGAGCACCTGCGCATGCGCGAGTGGCGAAACCTGGAAATAACATGTTCCATTACTTCCGGGTCGCCGCGGAGCGTAACCTGAAAATGCTCAACCTGAAGCATATTAACCGGAGGTATGACTGTACTTGTGTGTGCCTCTGGAGTCAAGTATGCTCTGCCTAGGGTGACCTGTGGCTCCACCAGCTGCTAGCTGGTCTCTTGGTACACTGTGTCCCCTTTGCCCTGCCAGCTCCAGTGCAAAGCTGCCGCCACCATTGCCAACATATCAATATAACCCTTGTGGTTAAGGAGACAGGAGGAGGAAAAATTGCTGTAAATGGGAGGGGCTGGAGTTCGGGAGCGCACAGTCCTACGACCATTCGTATGATCTTAACAGAGGTTAAGTGTATGTCTATCGCAACAATATGTGAAATCATTCATGCGAGTTTGGACTTTTGGATCTGAGCAAGATGTGAAAATCAGAAAGGAACATTACACAGATATACGTGAATTGTGAAAAATCAAACCAGGGAAGAGGAGGAAGAAAGATGACGGGTATGGAAAAACGATTAAATAAGCTTTTTTGTGTGTGTCTCTCTTCAGAGAAGCAATTTGGTCATTCTCTGATGTGCCAAGGCTTTTAAACTACTTGCTCACCGCATGTACCAGACAGTCACACACACATAATTTCCATTATGGCTAACCTTAGTATTTAAAACATGCAGGACTTCTAGCGTTCTGTTTGGCTTACATAACTGTTAGGATAGCTACCCTTGGAATATATCAACAACTGTTATTAAAAACCCTATAAGGAAGCCCCGGCACTAGATGGAGCCTTAAGACAGGCAAGAGTTAAATTTGTTCCTTAACCCTGCCAAATGTCAAATTATGAATTGGAAGCAATAAACCTTGAAATGAAAACACAAAACTTCAATGCCAGCTACACAGAAGAGCTTCCTGCTGGATAGAAGCATTGGCTATTACAATAACCTGTCTTTCCAAAATATATGACTTAATTATAAAGTATGTCTCAGAAATTATGTATCTTTGACTTACAATGAATAGCAAAATCACCTACACTTACAAACATTAGCTTCAAATACCTGATTTTAGTTCACTGCAAAGAACAGTCCTAATAAATAAATATGCAAAAGTCCAGTTATTTTTATTTTAAAAAAGAAAAAGCAACGGCAGTGTAGTATTGAAGGATGGACCAGGTTGATATGTGATCATTAAAATGATCAACTATGTTATGCCTGACTAAAGCATATACAAAATTAGCTATTTCCCAATATCATGGTTGATTAAGGGGATTAAAATAGTGAAGCAAGATGATAGCCTTCAAATTTCTAAATTCTAAACTTGTTCACTGACCAGTATCCACACTATGGAAGGCACTAGTCAGGTGTAGCCAACGTAGTGCTGTCCAGATGTTGTGTATCTCAACTCCCATCATCCCTGACCAATGTCCATGTTAGCTGAAGGTGTAATCCAAAACAGCTGGGAAGCACCAGATTGGCTACCCCTGCATAGAATTCAGGCGAGAGTCACAGGCTTCATTGCTTATCTGCCTCAAATTTATTTGCCTATAGAAAGCTTATCACACGGGGGACAAAGTATTTTAGCATACCCTTCTCCTTAATATGCTTATAGAAAATGAGCAGAAGGTTCTTTTTTAAAAGGGGAGAGGGCAGGAATGTGTATTTAAATAGGCATCCTCCATCTGCATGAATTGGTATGATCCTAGGAGACTAAGTACATGTTTTTTTCTGAATTTGCAGAGGGCTTATAATCTAGTATTCCAATCCTTAACACAGAGGAAGTATAGAATATACAGTGCTAAGAAGACATTCCTTTTTTACACTTGGAGCTGCTCTGACAGCTTGTAAGCTACAGTATTTCAGCTGATGATTTTGTTGGTCTTTATTAACACGATGCACAATTTTAATATTAACCCAATGAGAAATCTAATATCTTTGCAGGAAAGCAGGTTTTTTTTCCTTTTTGCGAATAAAAACTTACCAAAAGATTAGCTCCTGTTATATACACAAATAAGTTCGTGAAATCCGTACTTCTGAGAAGAAAAAAATGCAAAATACCATAAGTGTATCTCTAAGAAGAATGGGCACAACAACCTAAAGTTACTAAATTTCCCACATTGATCTCAGTTGAATGGGAAACGCTTGCTTGAAATTAATGGAACTGAGGGAATATTTAACTTCGGCTAATTGTGCCATATAAGCCCCAATCCAGATCTTATTACATGTAGTTTTGCATGACCAGTTGCACCAGAATGTGGTTGCAGATGTGCAGCTAAATGAGCATCCTGCTGAAAGTAGTATCATGCAGGTAGATAACATCTGCATCCAGATGTGTATCCAATTTACACCAATGGCCCTGTTCCAACGAATGCTAGGCATGCAAAAAGCCTGCTTCCATGCCCAAACCTCCTTATCTGGGTAAATACAGAATACTAGTTAGCTATGAAATGATCCATCAGTAGTAAATCATAATAATAATAATAATAATAATAATAATAATAATAATAATAATAATAATAAATAATAAAAACAGATGGTCAAAGTTCTCTTTCTGAACTTCCTCTTGGAACATTTTCTTTCTCCCTCTTTCCCTTGTGAATGCATCCTTGCTTCCCAATCGGATACACTATTTCATTCAAACGAAGAATGCTTAGTTTTTCACATTGCAAAGAGAAATTTTAATTCCCTGCTTCACATGCAGATTAGGAACACTTCCATGATGTGCACAGAGATCTCTTTTACTAGGGTTTTAAGTGAAAAGGCTGGACAGTCATTTTCCATGAGTGGTTCGGGAAGATGACAAACTACTTTATGGCAGAAAAATTCTGGAGTTAAAATACGGAGTGCCTCCAAACATTATTAATTTCCCAATTCTATGAAACATTTTGCTTTGGGTAGGGGTTAGGCTTCCCCCATCATGCCTAAAATGATGAACGTGAAAGGCTTTGATCACTTGAATGTATTTTACATATTTTAAGTACCATTTTTATCACCACCATAGAGAGGTAAAGCTTAAACAAAACTATGATGTTTCCTAGAAAAAAACCTTCCAGAACAGATGTTGAATTTACATGCATTAGTGAGTGGTCTGCTTTTTTTAAAAAAAGAAAAACTTTTAACATTCATGCATTTCAGCGAAACTACTTCCAATTCACACCACTGCTTCCCTCCCCTTCTGGTCTCAAAAACCTGTACCTCCCCACTCCCAGCAAGTATCCTTAATTGCGCGCTGTAGCGCAGAATGTGGGAGTTTAAATGCTAACACAGGCTGCTTAGGCAATCGCTGAGTGTGTAGAGACATGATAATTCGCTGGGTGGAGACTGGGAGTTGTAGGGCAGTGACAAGGGGTTGTGGCTGGGCTACTGATCTACCAGAAAACAGCCCGAAACAGGAAAGAGCACACATATGCTACTTGGAATGTATGACGCAAGCCCCAGCCTTGAAACAAAGAACAGGAAACGGCTCTGCTGGCTCGGCTGGAAAGAAAGCACAGAGAAACATTTGGGTGGCCTTCCCTGACCCCTATATTCATGTGCAGCTGGGATTTAACAAACAAACAAACAAGCAAGCAAAGTGGGTGTAACGTGTAAAGTGCTTGGTCTCTGGGTGTGAAAAAAACAACCTGTCTCTATACCGCAGACCTGCCCTTGACAAACACCAGACTAATATCTATATGGGACAATATAACCACTGAGATATGAAAGCTGGGAGCTAAATGGCACCTTAAACCTAGGTTATGGGTGCCGCAACCGAATGTCTATAACAAGAATACAAGGTTGAAAATGAATGAACTGCAGCTAAAATATCATATTCCTTTTTCACATGGTCTAGTCCTCACCTGAAGGCTGCAAACCACAAAGCTATACTTCCCCTGCCCACCCCCCTTATGAGGGTCCTTTCTCCAGTCCTCAGAGAGTGGCTGGAAGTGGAGAGGCAGAAAAAGGTCCTCCTTTCGTTCCAGCAGCGGGAGTTTTAATCTGAAATCTAAGGCACAGTACTACTTCCAAAGCTCAGAAACTGCTCACATTAATGAAATTCCCTGTTGCAAAATGCGCCTAGAAAAATGGGAGTTTCAAACGCTGACCACAACATGCAATTTCCTTTGCACCCACCCTTTCCAGACAGCTCGGAATAATTAACTCTGGACTTCCCAAGCATTCTCCTTTTTTAAAAAAATCCTGAAATACAAATGCAAACTTTGTTATCAAGGGTTGAGGTGGACTCTTGCGCCCAATAAAGTATCCCCCCCAAAAAAAGAACGAAACCAACAGCCATTATTTTATTGCACTTTCTAGCCTCCTTTCTCTACTTGTACAAGATCTCCTTAATATGAGAGGTCATTACAAACAATCTGGAGCTCCAATAATAGTGCCTAAAATTTATTGAAAATAAAAGTTGACGCACCAGACAGCAAGCTCAAGTCACAGCTTACCATGGTTCTGCAGGCTGCAAGCAAGTAGAGTGAGGCCACTTATGCTACCCTGGTCTTTCTGCTACTGTGCTAACCCATGTCTTGGCTTAGTGTGTCAGCTGAAGCCAGACTCATAGTTTAGTTCTCTCCAGGCTAACCATGAGCCGTAATTAAGGTTTGTCCTATGGTTTATGGCTCATGGTTTGCCTATGAGAGCTTGGTCACGAGCCCATGTTTTAATGAGACGCTAAGGCAAACCATGGCTTAGCTCAGCAGCAAACAACCAGGGAGGATCAAAGTGGTGGTTGCACTAAGTGGCATACATTTGCACTAAGTTTAGCATGTTGCATGAGCCAGATCATTGTAAGATGAAAACACTAGGACATATGGTGAGATTATTTGGCTATCACAATAAACCATGGCTCAGTGATGACAAGAATGAGAGTCAGAAAGTCTTGGATGCTAGTTCCGATTAAATGACAAGTTGAGGCCGATTGAACAAATGGTGGTTTAAATTTAACCATGGTTTGTTTGAAACAAGCCAACTTCAAACCATGGGTTATGAAACTGTCTTTGTTTGAAAGAAAATAAAGTTAGGTTTAATCACATTATATGATCTGGATGTGATGCTAAAATGCAGTTAATCAAAAGCAAAAACTTCCTCTTGGAGTTGCGGGGAGCAAAGGGGAGAGGGGAACCGTAAGTGTCCAATGCTTGCTCCCATTATGATAGCTATGAACCCACAGATGGGCCACAAAAACCTCCAGAAAAATACCTGTTGCCCATTTTATATCTGGTTGATTTCTACATATTATACTACTTTATATGGCATTCATATTTCACATATTATGAACTAGATCAGTAGAACAGGTCATGCAGCCGTCGACTATGCCTGATGCAAGGGATGTCCTATATTCTGTTGGCAAGCATCGTAACAACTAAGTTCAGATTTGAACTTTGATTTGGGTCTCAATCACTAAACTTGCTGCTACAGATTCCTCTTAACACTAGGTCTAGTCTCTGTTTGGACCCATGTTTGGATATGGTTGCTCCTAAAAGACATGCATTTTCTAATCAGAACACCAGTTTTCAAATCTTCAGAAATTGGCACAAACTCTATTTACCGTGCAATTCTGTAACGTTTACTCAGAAGTACCACTGACATCAATGGGGTTTTCTCCAAAGTGAGTGTGCACATAGAATTACAGCCTTAGATTGGCACAAGTCTTCCCCCTCCACCAAAGAAATAACATTCTGTGAATGTTACTAGTTTATAATAACTTTGGTGTTTGCAAAAACAGGAAGGCAGAATAGTAGGGCACACTTACAACCAGGTTTTCTATTTTATTATTATTATTATTATTATTATTATTATTATTATTATTATTTATCATACTACACAACTGTTATTCTCAGATATTATCTTGCTTTTTTGTTTATCAGTATAAAATTCAGTCAAAGCAAAAAGTCTGCTTAGATACCTTCGCTTTAGTGAGGAAGGGAGCCGAAGAAAGAGTTTATCTGAAAGCATTCATATTACAAAACTGACCAACACATTTTAAAGCCTAGTGGCCAAAGTTAGGTTGATGTACATTATTCCTAGGTCAAATTGTTGATCTTAACCAAATCCAAGTCTGGATCATGCAAGCAACTCATTAGGCAAGCTATGGGAAAAGTTCTCAAAACTATGGGAAAAAAGTTACACCACATTTTTTTTTTGCCTTTTATCGAAAATAACACTTTTGTGGACTCAAAATGTTTCAAAGTACTGAATCTATGCAAGGTTCCAATTTCTCCAACAACCAGTCAAAGGTGAGCCCTGTGAACGGTGGCACTTCCTGCCACACACACAAAAGGCCACACACACAACTGTGCAAGAGATGCTGCACACACACACTTCAGTTGAGAGATAACTCTGCATAAGAATAAAAATGGACAAAGTGAGAGTTTATGAATTGCTGCAGTAAGAAGAAAGCTAAATGTTAATCTAAATCGAAGTGAGTTGTCTGGTGAATTTTACCACCATTTCCTAAATAAAAACTGTGGATTCTTGCTAAAGTTATGTTCCATATGGAAATTAATACAAACATCCAAGATAAGCAGTAATGTTTTAAGCACAAAGAAAGCAACTTTCAGGAAGGAACGAAGCCAAGTGCTGGTGTCCCTTTCAATTATGCACAAGACTCTTTTAAAAAAATTGATCACCAGAACCTAGGTGACTTTGGAAAGTGTGTGAATGTGTTTTTAAAAAACAATAAAATGGGTATACACTGCTCTCTGTGAGCCACTGAGGATAAAATGTGGACAGGCTACTCAATGCAGTTATTCAGCAATGCAATTATTCTTATTGTAAATCAACTGAAAATACACATGACATCTCCATTTTTCTATGCATGTAATAGAAAAAAAGCAACAGACTTCATGTTCAAACTTACGTTGTGCACATTAAGTTTTCTTTCCCAAACTGCAACTAAACTGGTGATTGAAATAGAATTATTTATCACCTTCTTTTTTGGTGGGAGGGAGGGGAATGACCTCTAAACAGTAGAACCTTAAGAGAACATCTCACATTGCATATCAATGTTACTTGACTAAGTACAGAACCAAAAAAAGCTATACAAATGTGTCCTCTTCTCTAGTTTGGTATGTAGTATCTAGAAACGGACATAATTCACACATCTTGATATATGCTTCTCATTTTCCCTTTCTTGCTCCCATGAAGAGATAACAAAAGCAGCAACCCCCTGATCAACTGACACCTTAATTATTTAAATGGCAGTTCTCCAAGGATGTTATGATGCAGAGCATCCTATGCAGCAAAGACCGAAATAACGTTCAGGGAACGCAAAGAAACACGGAGCAACGTCCTTTCCCACTTGGGAGGGAGAAGAAAAGTATCCCGAGTCTAGTTAGCGGCAAACTCTTGTCGAAAGAAAGCAATCCAGTAGCTCCAGGTGTTTTCTTTTTTAAAAAGCCCCTCAGGAAAGCTGCGGCAGATGGGATCTTTGTTCGACGGCTCCCCTCCCCAACAGCTCCAAATGACAGGAGGAACGGTTCGTGTTTCAGAAGACCGGGAACAGAAAAGCAAGAGGAGGGAGACACACGAACACGCACACACCGCAGATCGGGAAAACACCCGTGAACGCCAAAAGCTGCGGTGTTTCTTCAGCTTACGGGGCAGCGGCGACTCCAAATGGCAAGGCGTCGCTCTCCCACCACCCCCGGGGGGTGGGTGGGTCATGAAGACAGATCCCAAGACCCCCCCCTCGCTGCCCCACAACTTTTGCAGCTGCACAAACACTCTGGCCGAAGCGCCCCTAAGTCCCCTGGCCGGGCCGGCGCGTCCGCCCCCGCGCCAAACAAGAGCGCGCGTCCAGGAGCCTCTCCATTTCCCCCCTCGCTTGAGGAGCACCTTCCCTCCGGCCTCCCCGCTTCCCCATCCCTTCTCCCAGACACCTCTCGGCCGCCGCCGCCGCCGCCGCCGCCGCCACCAGACACGTCGCTTTCCTCAGCCGCCACCTTTGCCTCCTCCCCTTCCCTTCGCGCGACTTACTTTTCTCCCCTCTCTTAACTTGTCCAAGAAACCGAGGCGACGACGCCACCGCAAGAAGTTTGCTGCTTGAGTCGGCGGTGCTGTTGTCGTTCTCGCTGGTAGCGGGAAAAACCCTCCTTCCCTCTCTTTTTCCGCCCTCGAGGGGGAAACCCGGGGGTTTCTCTCTCTGCCGCTTGGCCGCAGGGGCGTTTAGTCCGTCGGCGGCGCGTCCGTCTGTCAGCCCGTCGCGCCTCTGCCCTCGCCTTCTGCTCTGTCTCTCTCCTCTTCTTCTTCTTCTTCCCCCCACCAAGCTCCAAGGCAGGCTCCTGGCACTAGGCAGCGCTGTCACATGACGCCGGCGCCGCTCGCTCTGCCAGGCTCCCTTGGCCGGCGGGGTAGCTAAGAGGGCGGGCAGGAGGGAGGGTCAGGGAGGGGCGCGCGAATCACTCAGCCAGCCAGGCGGGCGAGGCGGGCGAGGCAGGCCGGGCGTGTCCCCTCTCCGCCGCGCTGGGGCGGAGGCCTCGGCGCACCGCAACCCGAGTCAGGGGTCGGGGCGAGGCGAGGCGCTCGCTGGCACTCCGCCTCCCTGCCTCCCTCCCTGGCGCACAAACAAGTCGGGCGCGCACCGACTCTTCCCTTCCCCCGGGAGGCAGATACGAGAAGGCGGCGCCTCGCACAAGTTGGCCCCTAATTACCTCCCTCCCTCAGAGGACGAGAGAGAGAGAGAGAGCGGGAGCCGCCCCGCTGACAAACTCGCCATTCCAGCTGCGGCGCGCTTCGCCCGCCCGCTCCCCTCCCTTCCCTCCTTCCCCGTCTCTTCCTCGTCCCTCGCCGGGGCCAAGAGGCGTGTGCGCCTCTGGCACCCGGCTCGGCAGGGAACGCACGCAACGCGCCCTAGCGCGCGCTCCCGCCCTCCCTGCGAGCGAACCTGCCGCGGCCAAAAGCAGCAGCAGCGACCCCACCCCAAAAGAAGGGCCCGAAGGGAAGGAAGGGAGGTGCTCGCTCGCTGACAGAGGCGGAGGGAGGAGGACGAGGCCTCAATTGTCTCGGGCACGAAGCCCAGAGTGGACGGCGCCGGCTTCGCGCGTGGCTTGGTTAGGGCCCCGGGCCTGAATGAGGGGTTGTTGTCCTGGTTTAGTCAGGGCTCAGCTGGGGCAGCTTGGGGCGTTTTAGGACAGGCGACCTACGTGGCAGTTCCGCTTCTGACTTAAAACACAGCAAGCCAGGGATCGCGTCCAAAGCCGAGGTCGCGTGTAGTCAAAATACACTGGGTGCAGTGGAGGGTGGGATTGCCAAAGTGGCTTTTCCCAGATGCCCGACCCCTTGTTTGGTTTGTTTTTATGCCAAAGCTGAACACGCACAAGTTAAGTGCGCAGAAGTTGTGGGCTTGCTGGGTAATAAACGGCTGCTACTTTTTAATGGTACCATAAGCAGTTGCTGGCAGTGGGTCCAGGCCCCTTGCATAATTCATCTCTGTGGGGATGTGTTGGCTGCTTGAAAAGTTTGCAGCATAGCCCCCCAACCTGTGGCGAGGCGGTGCTCCCAACCATCACGCTGTGGTAGAGTTGGGGATCCCATGGTCTTCCACTTATCAGCCCCAGCCAGAATGGCCAATAGTCTGGGATGCCTGAGGTTTCCCAGTACCATTTGGCAAGCTGGATTCACCACCTTTGCAGTACTGACTGGCTACCACCCCAGCCAGTTGCCTGTATGAAGAAGTCGCCAAATGTCACATCTGAGAACAGCCAGATCCTTCAAAGCTGCACGACATGTAAGCTAGGGTCTTTTACTCCGTGTGCTAGGAGCAAGTTCTAGGTCAGGATGTCTGAAGATGAAGACACATGCCTTCTAAAGTGTGGTGGTTCAAACATCTGTTCCAAGGCAGAGAATGTGTGTTCAAATCACTCCACTAGACTTTAAAGTTCCGATTCCAGAAAATAACCATTGAGCTTTAGAGTGCTCCAAGAGCACTATTAAGTAAATCACAGTGCGCTCCAATAACATCATTGACTTTCCTGGACTTCTCAGAGCCATTGGAACCTGATAGAAATTGTATCCTTCTGGTCTGCCTTGCTCAGATGGGACTAAGGGGCACTATAGTGCGGTTCTGTGCTTTCTGCTGCTTTACCCCATGCCGCTGGCTTGCAGGTTGCTGCAAGGTCCCATCTTGCCCCATGTGCTATTTAACACCAACGTTAAATCTCTGGAGCAGCTGAAAATCTGGGGTGTGGTGACATCCAACATGTTTGCAATATTCAGCTCTGTTTCTCCTGTCGTTACAGTCTTGGGATAGCAGTTGAGTTTCTGAACAAGTCTGGGCTATGGTTATTGGGGGATGATATTATTTGAGAGTAGTTGTGCAGTTTGTTCTGCATTGCCCTTTCCCACATCAGCCTGTTCTTTCATTCTGATAATCTTCAGAGGCTCTGTTTCATATGCCTATCCGCCAGAGGTTTAGGCAAGTGGTTCCATGAGATAGGGTCTTATCAGAAGATATTCCTGTGTTGCGAAATTTCCTCCCAGGGGAGATTCTCATAGCTTCACCCTAGCACTTCACTGGCAAAGCCGGGGGCGGGCATGGCAGGTGGGGGGGGGAACGACAGCACATAACAACGTAGCTTACATTCCTTCGAACATTTATGGAACATTTATGGGAACATTGGCTTCTGCTGGACACAGAAGTTGGATGGGAGTGCCTCTTTTCTGCGCACTCTAGAACTTTTAATTTGAGAAGGCAGGCCTTCAGAAGTTCACATGGGATAGGTGCTGCTGCCAGAGTGTACGAGACGGTCAATTTGGGGTGAAGAGGAGAGGGAGAGATGGGCGTGAGGATGAATGAGCAAAAACAAACATCCTGGGAGCTCCCCCCCCCTTTTAACCTCCTGCCATCTCATTTCCCCCCAGCCATCCCAAACACAAATGGACCACATTCATCCCTTTCTCCTTGTGGGCCTCGAGCCCCCATCTCCTAAGGGAACCCTTGCCAGTTGCTGCTTTCAGCATCTATGGATGCCTTTTTGAGTCCAGGCTGTGTCTGCTGGGCAAAATACTCCCTGGATGGGTCATGAACCCTTGTCCCGGGAAGCAGAGGCAGACTTTGGTCTTTCAAATGTCAGCAGCAACCTGTGCGAGCCCAAAATTCAGTGCTCCTCACCACCTCTAACCTTCTGTTCTGCTCAATTCATCATGTCATAGTTGCGGTGCCCAGCACCACCCCCTGGGTTCGACACCCAGTGTGGAGGAACCAGTTGCGCTGCCCTAAATCGGCTTATGCAGGAAGGCTATGTGTGCTCTCTGCAGTCATTCTGCCCAGGGAGATGTGTATCGGATGCTCAGCTATGTATCTTCTCCTTCCTCCCCATTGGGTGTTATGCTCATAAATCGCCACTCCTGGTGTAAAGGAACTTGAAGATTAGTTTATCGTTCTGTGCTGTCATTTTGTTATTATGCCATGCTTGGTTATGCTGCGATGTAAACTGCCTTGTAGCTCATTCTGTGGACGGGCAGGGTATGTTTTAAATGAATAAAATGAATAATTCCGGCAGAACATGTAGTCCACTCCTAATATTGGTTGATCAGTGGGAGAATTCGCCAACAGTGATGTCAGAAATGATGCCATTGCCCATTCCCTGTAACATGGAAGGTTATAAATTAGGAATACTTAGATTTTGTGACTTCCTAACCTTGATTTGCGTATAGTTAAAGCCATGGTTTTCCCAGTAAGTGGTGTATGGAAGTGAGAGCTGGACCATAAAGAAGGCTGATCGCTGAAGAATTGATGCTTTTGAATTATGGTGCTGTAGGAGACTCTTGAGAGTCCCATGGACTGCAAGAAGATCAAACCTATCCATTCTGAAGGAAATCAGCCCTGAGTACTCACTGGAAGGACAGATCGTGAAGCTGAGGCTCCAATACTTTGGCCACCTCATGAGAAGAGAAGACTCCCTGGAAAAGACCCTGATGTTGGGAAAGATGGAGGGCACAAGGAGAATGGGACGACAGAGGACGAGATGGTTGGACAGTGCTCTCAAAGCTACCAGCATGAGTTTGACCAAACTGCAGGAGGCAGTGGAAGACAGGAGTGCCTGGCGTGCTCTGGTCCATGGGGTCACAAAGAGTCGGACACGACTAAACAACTAAACAACAACCACCTTGATTTGTACTGTATCTGCAGTTACCACTTCACTATTTCTAAAAGAAAGAACACAGAAAAATAATTTATTCCAGTCATAGGGTAGGTTTGCCTGATTTCTTTTTTTACAGAGATTTTTTTTACGGCATTTTGCATTCACCTTATGATAGCTATCTAAATGCTTCCCAGCTATGTGCATGGTTCAACAACATGTGACTTCAGCTCAACTTGATTTTGAGGGCAAAGTTCAAAACATGCGCAGAGAAATGATTCTGATTTGGGAAATCTACTTGTAACCTTTAGTCAATGTTGTTTGTATTCTCTCCCTGGCAGAACCACTAGGCACAGTAATTTACCAGTGTAGTTTTCTGTGCCTACTTTTGTTTTATTCCCAATGTGTACAGGGTAATTAAAAAAGAAAAATCCCATTTTTATTTTTGGGTAGCCAATGTGGTGTACAGTGGTTAGTGTGTTAAGAGTAGGACTGGGAGATCTGTGTTCAAATCCCCAGTAACTATGAGTCTTTTAGCTCAATTTAGCTCACAGGATTGCTGGGAGGTTAAAGTGGGGGAGACTATATATATATAAAACTATAGATTTGATAAGCTAAAAGGTTTGATAGAAGTGGAAAAAATAGATGTAGTTATGTCTTTGAGATTGACTACTCCTAGATGCCCCCAGAGCAAAGAAGCCCAAATATTTACCCTTAGTATTCTGACGTATATAGTCTTAATTCAATCAGCAGTGTATTTGGGGTTTTTTATGTTGCAAGGATATTCCAAAACCCAAAGTGACATTACAGAACCATACTCTGAACTACATACTTAAGTGGGGTTAATTTAGAAAATGAGGAGTACTCTTAAGAAGAGCAAGGCTCTTGGAATTTGTGGCCCAAGTGATGTGGCATTGCAATGATTAGTTTTGCATGATGCTTGCTATTACACGGCACAGGAGGTGTGGCAGATAATCTGCAAATCCTGTTTCACTGCACGTGATTAATTAAATGCAGGAGCCACAGTGCATGCAGCTGCTCCAAAAAAACCAACTTGATTGGTTTGCTTTGGTTAATTTCTGGACATATTGGTCTTATATTGATCCAAGCTTGGAGTCAATTTTCCGCAAAGCCACAAGCAGGTTGGTCTCTTTTAATCTGTTCCTCATATCAGAACATTAACGATGCATCATGCAAGGCTACCAAGAGCAGCAAAACGAGCACTACAAAATACGTTGCACTCTGGAAAATGCAGGCAGAGCTCTGTTCCTCTATTCAGGTCCTAGTAGGGAGCTTCCCTGTATGTAAAGGACATAGCTTCCTAGGAGGGGAACTAAGGGGAAATGCAGCCCACATAACTTCCTCGTTCCTTCTTCATCCTGCTCTGCTGTGTGGCAAGGCTCAGCTAGGGTGTAAGACAAGGTGCGGTTTGGGATGGACACAAGACTGTACCCTGGAGAACATAGAGCTCTGAAGATGCTTCAGCAAGGAGGAAGTTATTACAGCCTTTTTATAGCACTAGCTGTGCTCCTATGGTGCTGGAGGAGACTCTTGAGAGTGCCATGGACTGCAAGAAGAACAAACCTATCCATTCTTAAGGAAATCAGCCCTGAGTGCTCACTGGAAGGACAGATCGTGAAGCTGAGGCTCCAATACTTTGGCCACCTCATGAGAAGAGAAGACTC
Source organism: Podarcis bocagei (assembly GCF_964188305.1). Lineage (NCBI taxonomy): Eukaryota > Metazoa > Chordata > Lepidosauria > Squamata > Lacertidae > Podarcis > Podarcis bocagei. The sequence continues at coordinate 17,948,769 of NC_138134.1, read as the reverse complement.
CCTGGAAAAGACCCTGATGTTGGGAAAGGAGAAGGGGACGACAGAGGACGAGATGGTTGGACAGTGTTCTTGAAGCTACCAGCATGAGTTTGACCAAACTGCGGGAGGCAGTAGAAGACAGGAGTGCCTGGTGTGCTCTGGTCCATGGGGTCACGAAGGGTCAGGCACGACTAAACAACAACAACAGCTGTGCTCCAAGTTGCTGCTCCAAGTGGCCTAGCCTTCTTTAGTAATCTGCAGCGGAGTGGGAGAAGCTCACTTATTTGATGGTCTTCTATAGAGGACTCCTCGGATGACAGTGTTTCATCCTTAGGCCAGTGGTGGGGGAAGTCCTGGCCCCATTAGGTAGGCTGGTCCTGGTCCTGTGTGACCTTCAGGTTTGGAGCTCTCACCTCCGTCACCTGATGAAGAGGAACACAACTCTTGGTCCTTGAGCTTTTCTGCTTCCCTACCCCTCCAAACCTGTTGAGTTATTTCTGTCCTTGGAGCTCCAAGTTCCAGAGTTCTCAGGTCAATTCCTTTCCTCCCTGAAGAGGAGAGAATGTCAAAAGAAAATGTTATGTTTCCTGCAGTGAAATCCTATGTCAACGGTGTTTCCTTTCGCCTGCTTGGAATCCGCTGCCTCTTGATTTCCTTGGGTCGCTGTTGAGTTGTAGTATTATGAGAGAAAGGAAAATACTTTTGCATCCATTCCACCACCGTTACTAATTCTGTATCATGCCCCCTGCCTTTAGTGGTCTTTCCCCCTAAACGAGAAAGCCACAAACGCGTCAGCATTTTCTCATACACAAGGTATTCCAACCGCAATCACAATGGCGATCTAGCTGCTCAGACTTTGCATGTTTCTCACTCCTAGGTTGTACAGATGATACAAATGTCCTAGCTAGAAGGCCAGTTCTTAATTTGCTTTATTTGCAGACCAATTCATGGGGCTTTATGTATGTATATATGTTCTATCTTAAACATTCTTTTTTATTTTAATAATTTGTATTACATTTTCAATTTTTGTAATCACAATATCCATACATACATCACTAAACTTAAACCTTGCTCTTAACAGAGCATCAACCTCTTCCCGCCCCTCTTCCTGACTTCCATATATATTTACTTTAATCTTAGCATTTTTATAACCACTTTTTTACCTTCTATCTCATTTTTATATTTCCCCTTGTTAAATGTAAATCACTTCATTTATGTTGTCATTACGAAACATTTCAACTCAAAACTACAAACGTTTTCAATGCATATTTTATCTTGGTTCACCAAACCATTCTGCAGGCATCAGAGCCCTGCAAAATCTGACTCACAGTCTTGAAAAATATTGCACCTATGCACTGGCACCGTCGTAAAAAAAATGATTGTAGCAAAGGATGTCTGCTGACAGATTATATATCATACGATCAACTGGCATTATTGAAATATGTTGCTCTTAAAACAAAGCATGATTTTATGTCATGCATCTATAAATACTTATTTATTATTATTTTTAACCAACCTTCTCATTCAGTGTCCAAAGAACACATCTCGTTAGGGTGTTGCATTGATAATGCTGTGCTGTTGCTACATAGCTATGCTCAGATATAAGGTGCAATAAAATTAATGCCACTAATTATAGCTATGGTTCTGTCTTCCTCTATGCAGGTCACCTCCCACTGGTTGCACAAAACAAGTGAAACCGAGGACAGGATTATCAAGTCATGCAAAGCCACCAAGAAATGTGTCAGATGCTCCTGCTGAATGCAACAGGAGTTTCTCCCTTGAAGCACTCCTTCCATATTTTGATGGTAATTTCATGCATATAACTGGAATTACAGCAGATTTGCACTAGTATAAACAAGTGTGGATTTGAGTCCTCCTTATAAAGAAATCTTTTGAAAAAACTGCCTCGTCTGATGAATACCAAAGTCATCACTGTTGCTACTGATGGGATGACACCTCCCAAGTTAGTTACCTGCTGTGTGTGTTGAGTCCCAGGCACCACAGAGGTAGATTTATGAAGGCCACTGGCTCATAACCTCGACTTATTTTGGCACAACAACTTTTCAAGCGCTCATATGGTAGTGTGCTAAAAATCAGTGATCATAGGGTTCTGCATGTGCCTGGCATTCAAAAGACTTGCCGCCATGGATGACACCCCAGGCTTGGAACTCAATGTGTACCTTCCATTGCCTGGTCCTCAGAATTTTCATTTTGTTTCAGTTGCCTAGAATGCTAATGTGATTTTGGCTATGAACTTAACACAGATCAATGGAATAGACTTTGGACAAAAACCCCTCTTTAAGTCTATTCCAGCAAGCAATAGAGAATTTACCTTAAAACTCTCATATAGGTGGTACCGAATCTCTAGGAAACTGGCAACGATCTATCCTAGCACCTCATCATGTTTCCGGTAGATATCTCCACGCATGGTGGAAATGTACAAAAACCTAGCCTTTCTGGAATTCTGTATTCCAGTAAATTAATAAAAATACAACAACAACAATTAGCTACAACAATCTGGATTTACATAATAAAGAATTAAGAAGCCATTTGTTACAAGCAGTAAAACATAACCAGACACTGGAAATACATTTCTGGCACAGCGATAGACAACTGGTACAAGACAGTTTGGGAAACAACCCTCCTTGAAAGTTTAACAAATAAACTGTGGTTGATACATGGACAGACCAGGAAAGATGGCTTTATCCTGGTGTGGTTTAATTTCATAACATATGCCAATATTCCAGGGGAAAAAATCCTCTCCAACAGCATTTGGCTCAGTTCGGTCAATCTAAATTTAAATTGTTATCTTCACTTTGAACCAACCTCCCACGTGCATCAATATACCCAACACTTTATATTGTTTCATTCATAACATAAGAGGAAAACGACTATTACTCATACTTAATCTAAGCACAATCACAAGGGCTCCTGGTGATTTAGCTCTGCGGTGTTGAATGCTACCTGGGTTCTATCCTGTTTCCCCTTTGTTTTTGCTTTTGTTTAAACCAATGCACAAACCCAGAAGTTCTACACTGGCCACTAATCATGAACCATGTGTTGTAGATATTACTGCAAATTGATTGTGCTATTTTAGTGGTATACAAATGACATGGCAAGCCTTGATCTATTTATTTGTATCATTTACAGTATTCTTCCTATGGTCCTTGTTTAGAAAACCAAATAAAAAGTTATTTTTTAAAAATTGCCTAGAATGCTACCTGAAAACAGCAGTGTGTGTGTGTGTGTGTGTGTGTGTGTGTGTGTGTGTGTCAGTGACTGGGTCAGGCTTCATGGCAAATTTTGGACATTCACTATGACATTTAGTTTGAGCAGTATTCGATATTTGCAATAGTGCAAGGATCAGCACAAAGGATTAGTGCTAGTGCAACAAGGTCCATACCTTTCCACCCCAATCTTACCCCCAAATCTGCTCTGGATGGGTGAGGGGAACCCTCCAGAAAAGATTTAAGGGGCACATGGTGGGAGGAGAGGGAGATAATGTTTTATTGGGAAAGGACAGATCCTTGCGCTGATGGAGTGTTATCCTCAGCGCAATGTTGAATACAGCTCATTAAGTTCAAGTGGATTACTGTGGTGCGATGCATTTTTCTTTCACCTTATTTCTTAATCCTTTTAGAAAATGCAATTCTTCGTTTAATACTTGCGAATCACGTTTTTGAATTGTTTCCGTTTGCACTGAATTTAGCTGTCATTTGCAAAGTATGAAGATAAAATAGTGAAGAAAAACGAAATTCAGCTTGAATTGCCTGCTCCAAAGTCCAAGATGAGCAGGACATCTTGTTCTCTCCCATGGTGGGAAATGCTCTGCATGTGCATTCTCTGTGCATCTATACAGGACTCCCACATGCATAGCAAAGAACCAGGAAGCTGCAGCATTACACCCAGCTTTGAAGTTTCTGGATCACAGCCCAACAGTAACTGTGTAAATAATTCCTTAGAATAATTTGAAGCTAATAAAAAGTTAACTATTGACTTATATAATCTGCCTCTTCCTTATGCGGAACCATGGTGTAATAAACCAGGGTAGAAGACACAGGAAGTCACTTTTCTCTGTATTTATTTATTACATGTATGTTGATAGGGATGCGGGTGGCGCTGTGGTCTAAACCACTGAGCCTCTTGGGCTTGCCGATCAGAAGGTCGGCGGTTCGAATCCCCGCGACGGGGTGAGCTCCCATTGCTCAGTCACAGCTCCTGCCAACCTAGCAGTTCGAAAGCACACCAGTGCAAGTAGATAAATAGGTACCGCTCCAGTGGGAAGGTAAACGGCATTTCCGTGCGCTGCTCTGGTTTTGGTGTTCTGTTGTGCCAGAAGTGGCTTAGTCATGCTGACCATATGACCCGGAAAAACTGCGTACAGTTTGCCTGCGGACAAATGCTGGCTCTCCCTCGTAAAGCCACCTCAGAGTCGTCTGCGACTGGACTTAACTGTCAGGGGTCCTTTACCCCTTTTTATGTTGATAAAGGGACATGTGATGTAGCTTCATACCCAATCAGACCGTTGGCTCGTGTAGCCCAACATTTTCTACCCAAATTGGCAGTAGAACTGGCAGGGTCTCGATCCTGCGACTCAGGATTTTTTAATTGGATGTGCCAGGCATAGAATTGAACCTGGACCTCACTTACCTTTTAAACCTGGGGTCCAGGACATGGGTGCCCCCAGGAAGCAGTGCAGACAAGGAGGGTCAGCGGCGGCACATCTCTCCTCTGGGCTCTAGTGTGCAAGGGAGCTGGGCCCGGTTGGAGGGAGTGGAAGAGTCACCATTAAACAGCCACTACTGCCAGAGAGGTGCAGAGAGCACCCAGAACCACTTTGCCTCCTGCTCCCTGTGTGGTGGCAGCCGCTTGCACCTCCTCTGCCTGGCACTGGAGAAGTATGGAGCTTGATGTGCTGGGGGCGCATCAGTCAGAGTGTCCCCGTCTGCGCTGCCCCACCACTGGCCACTACTGGTTGCTCCTCTTGCATACCCAAAAGCTCGGCTCCTTTTTATTGAAAAGTGCAACGATGTAGCTGGGTTAACAAGGTCCTTGTTTAAGGAGGCACCAAGATAGGTGGTGTAGGGCTTCGTGGCTTACCACAAGACCCTTTGACCTGGCCTGGTAGCAAACTGACAACCAGCGCACCTCTCTCAGAAAAGCGACAACACGTTACCAGTTCCCTGTTCCTGTATGCAGCCTGGCTGCTGCATTCTGCACTACAGTGGTACCTCAGGTTAAGTACTTAATTCGTTCTGGAGGTCCGTACTTAACCTGAAACTGTTCTTAACCTGAAGCACCACTTTAGCTAATGGGACCTCCTGCTGCTGCCGCGCCGCCGGAACCCGATTTCTGTTCTCATCCTGAAGCAAAGTTCTTAACCTGAAACACTATTTCTGGGTTAGTGGAGTCTGTAACCTGAAGCGTATGTAACCTGAAGCGTATGTAACCTGAAACGTATGTAACCTGAGGTACCACTGTACTTATAGCTTCCAGATCAAATACAAGGGCAACCCCACATAAATTGTGTTACAGTAATCACGTCTTGAGGCTATCAGTGCATGGACCACTGTGGCACACACCCCTGGTGGAATAAGACTGATACTGGAGTAACACCGATACTGCCTCAGCTACCTGACTTTAAACATCTCTACCTTAAGAATGACACACTGATATTGTTTTGTGCATTAAGATACGCGAAAGTGGGTAGCGACACTATAGGTATTTGAAATGCGAGAAGGGGATTGTCTTGTAAAGCTGGTTTCTCATCCTAGTTAGGGTGTGGTATCACTTTAATAAGTAAACTAAATAATTACTTATTTACAGATTCAGCAAAGAGGAAAACTATCCGGAGTTTTGAAATAAACAGGGCCATTGTAAGAGAGCGGAGAGAAATCTGGGTCTCGATTTGAGAGACCAGCTTCAAATCACTGCTTATATTCAGTGCTTGCTCAAACAGCCTTGGGCAAGTCAGTATCTTTCCCTCTGACCAGCCTCTGAGGTAATAAATGTGAATTATAAAACATTTCGTACACCGAAAAGTGCTACAGAGATGCTGTGTAATAATACCATTGCCCTGGACCTGAAAAGCAACTGGTCTTGCTAGTCTATTGTTGTAAAGATGCATTGTTCAGAATATATAGAACTCAGAGGCTTTGTAGCCAAAATGGGGTTACTGACAAATAAGAGCATGTTCAGGGGAACATCAAGGTTTGCAGAGACAGAAAAATGTCATTTTTAAAAAGGGGGGGGGACACATGATAGGGGTCACCAACCATTTTGTGTTTGTGGGCACATTTGTAATTTTGAGAGAGTGCCATGGAATAAACCACTCTGTTTGCTTTTCTCCTCACACCCCAGGTCACTCTTTTCCAGACAGAAAGAGAGAGCAAAGAGACATTTTGCTATTCCAAGAAAACTAGGTAGCTAAAAGTCAGATCCATTTCCTGCACTATGAGTTTGGGGTGTTAAGCTGGGTGCAAGACCCCTCCAATTTCTAAGGCGGCAAAGGGGTGCAGCCCCACTCCCTCAGCAGAAAAAAGCCACAGCTTGGAAATGAAAGTGATGTGATCTCAAAGCAAAGCAGCAAGCTGGAGAGATAGTCAGGGCAATGTTTGATTTCTGTTTGGCTCCAAGGCTACTGCTATGGGAGAAACAAGAGCCTCTAGGGGGTGTTAATGCTGTGAACAAGGCTCAGGTTGTACATATGGGCAAATGAACCACATATCATAATGGTACCACAGTCTCCGCTGTGCCTCATTTCCACGAACCTTGGGTAAGTGCCTGGAACCCCTGGAATCTCGCAACAACTGGAATTGAAATGGAGTCTCCTGGATTTTCCTGCTTTTGCATAGGGCCCTTAAAAGCCACCATCAGATTATTGTAAAGCTTAAATGAGTAGGCAACACAGTCAAAATCGTGGACAGCAAAACCACCAAGCGATCACTGCTTTCCATGGCTGGCCTGTCTTGTAAACAAGCGTGGCTGCCCTCAGCTGCAGTGGAAAACACTATCCCATTCTGAAGCAGAGTTCAGCTGCCAGCTTGGAAAGATTGGGGAGGAGGCATCCTGTCCTTTGCTTCCGGCAGCAAGGTGTTTTAGGCTGCCCTGTGAAAGTGTAGCACTGCTTTGGCAGGCAATAATCTCATAAGTGGGTCTCCACCACATCTCTACCTGCGATTACTTAATGGGGAGAAATCTTCTGGCTGCACCTCTTGTGAGTTGCTTGTGTGAGCTCACCCAGGAATAAGCCCTCCTGATTTTAATGGGACTCGTGTCCTAATAATGCCTTTGGTGTAAAATCAACAGGTATTGGTGACGACTGAAAAGTCATGTTGTTTCGGTCTTTTTCCACTGGCTTCAGCTGGAATTGCAACACCTGTTCAGTTTGGCAGAGAGTTTACTCTTTGTGTGACTCTTTCAGTGAGAAGGAAAACACTGACCTGCATCTTAAAAACGACAGGAAAGGGTCTAACCACTTCACATATTACTTTTGAAGTAGAGCAGCACCCCCTTGGAAGGTTTGTGGGAATATAATGCTTAAATGCAATTGCATATGTGTGTTTGGGAGGCGAGTGAGCTACCACAGCCTTGCCCTAAATACGACCTGTGAAACATTTCAATTTTTTTTATTCATTTCACTTTTAATTTGTATACCGCCTTTCTATGTTACGATACACAAGGCAGATTACAAGCTGAAGAAACAACAAAACAGACAGCAAAGGTCACACACCGAATAACAATCGGGTCTAATTCAAAAATATCATAATAAAAAAGTAACATTATTATGACAGAAGATCTCTTTGGATTATCTGAGTTCTGAAAGCACAGGGTCTAATCTGGAAGCAGCCAGACTCAGCCTAGTCCTCAATGGGGCTCAAGGCATCTTGAGGATTGGGGACACTGTCTAGTACAGTGGTACCTCGTGTTACATACGCTTCAGGTTACAGACTCCGCTAACACAGAAATAGTGCTTCAGGTTAAGAACTTTGCTTTAGGATGAGAACAGAAATCATGCTCCGGCGGCGTGGCGGCAGCAGGAGGCCCCATTAGCTAAAGTGGTGCTTCAGGTTAAGAACAGTTTCAGGTTAAGTACGGACCTCCGGAACGAATTAAGTACTTAACCTGAGGTACCACTGTACTCAGTTTTATGGATCAAGATGGCATGTTCACATTAAAAGGTTTCGGACTGGGATTTCCCCGATTACTCTGAGATACTACATTCATCACATGACAAAGTAGTGGTAAAGGGCTCACTGTTTTTCCAGTGATGGTAGTGCCCTTTTATTTATGCTTCCCCATATCCCTACATTATCTTGACATTAAAATCTACCACTTTAAAGGTATTTGAGATGTCCAGAGGCGTCGTGTGACTCCTGTTCATTCCCAAGGGCCACTTGCACTCCACAGCATAAAAAGTTTACAATGGATTGTGCCATATTGGTGGCTGGTCAGGCAATTGAGAATACCTTGCATATGTACCTGGAAATGTGCATAACGATAGCCTGTTTTGTTTCTTGTTTTTTTAAAAAAGCAGGGTTTGAATTTGCAGCAATGACTAGCACCTATTTCTTGCTTGCTTCCGCATAGGCCTACCCAGAAAGTGGTGGTGTTGAGATTCTGGAATGCTCTGCCAAATGAAATTCCCCATCTTCTCTCTTTGTACATCTTTCACCAGAAGTGGAAGGCACAGTTATTTCAATAGGCTTTTTAATATGTTAATTTGATCATTTCTGGTTTTAATGTATAACTTTTGCTTCTCTTGAGGTTTTCGCTTTATTTTTATTTCGGTACTACTGCCGTAAATGTTGTTTGTTACTGCTTTTAGAAACTGTTGTGCTTGCATTTGTATTGATTATATCATGTTGTGCTATGATGATGATGATGATGATAATAATAATAATAATAATAATAATAATAATAATAATAATAATAATAATTTATACCCCGCCCATCTGGCTGGGTTTTCCCAGCCATTCTGGGTGGCTTCCAACAAACCACTAAAATACAATAACCTATTAAACATTAAAAGCTTCCCTAAACATGGCTGCCTTCAGATGTCTTCTAAAAGTTTGGTAGCTATTTTTCTCTTTGACATATGGTGGGAGGGCGTTCCACAGGGTGGGTGCCACTACCAAGAAGGCCCTCTGCCTGGTTCCCTGTAACTTGGCTTCTCGCTTCAAGGGAACCGCCAGAAGGCCCTCGGTGCTGGACCTCAGTGTCCGGGCAGAACGATTCAGAGGTATGCCTGTCAAGGTACTTTTAGTGGAATAGTATGGCATTAAAAAAAATATCATTATTGGTAAGCACACAGAATAGGCCTTTTCTGCTGTGACCACCCTATAATGGAACACCATTTTGAGAGATATAAGGCAAGCCCCATCTCTGGTCTCTTTTAAATTGGTCTTAAAGGTTCGTTTCTTTGCTGTGGCCTTTGGAGGTTAATTTGGGATCCAGGATGATGGGCTGTAGTTTTAAATGGGCTGTTTGCTCTTATGAAGGTGTTACTCATTTTGATGCAATTTAAGTGTTTACGTTTTTTAATTGTTATTTATTGATTCATTTGACTGTAAACTGCTTTGAAAGGCAGAGCTGCCTGAAAAGCTGTATGGAAGCATTTCAAATTAATAAAATTATTAATTTTGACCATCTGCAGGCCTAATTTTCAGAGATAGTAGATGTGCTGTCCACCTGCTTTTTAACATCATTGTAAAAGCATATAGGACATTGCGTTGGTTTGCTTGCAATCGTAATTCAAAGTGACACAGTTTTGAATTTTTAATATCTAAATGGCATTGGTGTAATTATCATATTGTTTGGGTGTGACTGATATAATTTAAAGCTTCCCAACACTGATATTTTTTTTGGGGGGAGGGGCAATTTAAAAATCTTCCAGACACTAATGCAGCTTAAGCACTATACTGTAGAAACCCGCCCTCTCTCTGTAAATATTCATTACAGAGTAACAGCCCAGTTCTCAAAATGCACTGAGAAAGTGAATGGGATTTACAATGACAGTATCCTTTGGCAAGAGAAACCTTAATCTGCAAAGATGTAGATCTGCCTATGTATTTACTAGATGGCATAGATATAGTGTAATGAGTTAAAATGCATGCAAGGGTGAAGTGTGATAATTAATGCCTAGACTAGACCCCCGCCTTCAAAAATGCTATACCAAAAGAGATGCCTCAATGATTATATATAAACCTTTAGTTGTCTCAGCCTTTCGATGGCTAAAGTCTGGGCTCCATTTCACAATGTGTATCAATTTATAGATTACGAGGACATTTCCCCTGCTCTGTTCTGTGAGATAAGTGAGAAAAGCACAACATATTTAAAAGCCACACACACAAATAAGATGAACACCATAAAAGCTTGGCAAAATTAAAAGAAGGCCAAATTGTCTCCATCGTCACTGCCACCCTGCCAATTTATTTTTGTCCATTAAAAGGCAGACCAAATAGACTTTGGGGAATGACCTAACTCCATGTATTGGACAGAATCCAGACAAAAGGTTGGCATGCTAGCCACATGAAAGCAGAAACTCATCAAACGGCAAAATGATCCGTTTCAGGTGAATCTGGAAACGGGGAGAAGGAATGAAGTGTGATTTGGGGTGTTTGCCCTTTTTATCCTTACACAGTACTTGCTGTCACCAGCATTCTTCGTTCCGTGGCTGCCTGTGAAAAGAACACTATCATACCTCTGGGAACAGGTAGGTAGCCGTGTTGATCTGATGCATTCGAAATAAAAAATTAAAAAATAGTCCAGTAGCACCTTAGAGACCAACTATGTTTGTTCTAGGTATAAGCTGTATTTATTTATTACATGTATGTTGATAGGGATGCGGGTGGCGCTGTGGGTTAAACCACAGAGCCTAGGACTTGCCGATCAGAAGGTCAGCGATTCGAATCCCCGCAACGGGGTGAGCTCCCATTGCTCAGTCCCAGCTCCTGCCAACCTAGGAGTTCGAAAGCACGTCAAAGTGCAAGTAGATAAATAGGTACCGCTCCAGGGGGAAGGTAAACGGCATTTCTGTGCGCTGCTCTGGTTCGCCAGAAGCGACTTAGTCATGTTGGCCACATGACCTGGAAGCTGTACGCCGGCTCCCTCGGCCCGTAAAGCGAGATGAGCGCCGCAACCCCAGAGTCGGCCATGACTGGACCTGATGATCAGGGGTCCCTTTACCTTATTACGATGGCGACTGCCAGATGAAAAAGACAAGCGCTGCGCCTTTAACAACTGTGCAGAAGAGTTACAGCGGGTGTAGCTGCCATGCTTCTTCACAACTCTTAAAGGTGCAGGAGCCTTTTTTTAAAAATCCGACCCCCCCCCCCAGCCCACGTCTAGTGGTTACATGGAGGGTTGGTTCTCTGCATGGTGGAAGAGAAAGCTTTGCCCGGTTCTTCCTTAACTCTATTTCAGTGCTGCCCTTGGCTGAATATACAGGAGAAATATGTGTCGTACAGTTTTGCATGGGATAGATAATCGTGGGCGAAGGCGGGGAATTACTGTTCCTTATTAATGTTACAGGGGCTGGATAACAAGGAGCAAAATGATCCCTAGAGAAGAATAGATGAAACCCGACATGAATACTGCTGTAGAAAGTTGGATGTATAATAATGATAACAAAAATTCTACCAATAAATCAACATTCCTCCAAACCTAGCAACCTATATGGGAACTACCCATATAGCCTCAACTTATGGTGTTCAGTAGTAAGTGCTCACAACATGAAACCAAATAATCATTGAAACTGGAAAAGTTGCGCAGAAAAATTGCTTCGGAATAAGAGTAATCCATCAACCCATTCAAATTTGTGAATTTCTCTTTTCAAAGTTACTTGCCAATAGTAACAGTATAGCTTTGGAAGGCTCCCAAAAAGGGGAAAAAAGACTTTCAGTTTTTATTTTTTAATTTTAAAATCCTGCTTAAGGAAATGGTAAGCAAGCAGGTCAACCAGAAGGATGTTCACAGGAACACATTAATCAGGGTGGATGTGTTTGGGAGAGGAACCAATGACTAAAGGCAGCTTGAGTGAGACATTTCTTGACCATTGTTCTCAGCAAGGCACACGGATCATTCATCTTAATGTTGTGGTACAATTTATTAGTAAAGTGGGTATTGCGGTATATGTTTGCACTGGGCAGGGAGAAGGAGAAGGCGAGATCAGGGCAGGGGAAACTAAAGTGCTGAGCTATGCAGGAACATCTAGGATTTTTAAAGCAATCCCCCTCCTCCACTGGTGGGGGGGGGCAAGGACTGTGCAAGGTGAATTTGAGCTCTTAATACAGGATGGAAAATATGCCCTAATAGATGTTACTGAAACCTGGTGGGATGAGACTCATGACTGGTGGTAGACCTAAGAGGTGGTGGACTCTCCTTCCTTGGAGGTTTTTAAGCAGAGGTTGGATGGTCGTCTGCCATGGATGCTTTAGTTGGGATCCCGGCATTGCAGGCAGTTGGTGTTGAAGACCCTTGGGTCTTCAACTCTTCAATGCTATGATTCTATGATTCTCATCAACAAAGTGCCATGAGTCAGTGAGCTAGGACAGGGACATGAGCTGAAGGGAACCAAGTAACCTATAGGTGAAACTCGAAAAATTAGAATATTGTGGAAAAGTTCATTTATTTCGGTAATTCAACTTGAAAGGTGAAACTAATATATGAGATAGACTCATGACATGCAAAGTGAGAGATGCTTCCACTTCTCAGAGGTCTAATATTGCTCTATTTTGCAATCCTTGTTTTGCTGATTTCATTGAATATTCTAATTTCTGAGATTGTTAATTGGGGGTTTCCATCAGCTGTACGCCATGATCATCACAATGATAACAAGGCTTGACATATTTCGCTTTGCATGTCATGAGTTGATCTCATATATTAGTTTCACTTTTTAAGTTGAATTACTGAAATCAATGAACTTTTCCACGATATTCTAGTTTTTCGAGTTTCACCTGTAACTGTGACGTAAAGTGGGTGGTGGATGGGAAGATCTGTGCTCTTAGGATGTGTGCATCCTTTGAGATCAGTTCCCACCCATAGGATTCTATGGTTGGAAAGGGAAATACCCCCGTATAGTTTAAATAACTTTAGCAGGGATGGCAACTGGCCTTAAAGGACAACTCACCTAATGTTGCTTCCTGATGACATATTTACTGAGCATCCAATCTGATTTGTTGGCAGGGAGATTGGACGAGGTTGGCTATTCAATGAGGATTCACTCTAATTTGTTTGCAGGGAGCTAAGTTTTGGTGCTGACCTTTAAAGCCCTAAACAGCCAAATATATCTGAAGGAGTGTCTCCATCCCCATCGTTCCGCCCGGACACTGAGGTCCAGCTCTGAGGGCCTTCTGACGGTTCCTTCACTGTGAGAAGTGAGGCCACAGGGAACCAGGCATAGGCCTTTCTCAGTAGTGGCACCCGCCCTGTGGAATGCCCTCCCATCAGATGTCATGGAAATAAACAACTACCTGACTTTTAGAAGACATCTGAAGGCAGCCCTGTTTAGGGAAGTTTTTAATGTTTGATCGTGTTTTTAATATTCTATTGGGAGTCGCCCAGAGTGGCTGGAGAGGCCCGCCCAGATGGGTGGGGTATAAGTAAATAATAATAATAATAATAATAATATAATAATAATAATAATAATAATAGACAACACTGTGGAAAAGCAAAGTGTTGCCCCACACTTTCCACTGCATATTTCTGTTTTCTGATCTGATCTTTTTGGAAAGCAGGTTGGTTCCTCAAGTATTCCAAACAACTACAACTGCACAACATGAATCGCATATTGAATCCCACTCAAAATTAGTGGCAGCCTGAAAGTACCCTAAGGCAAATTCTTTTTCTCTGCCTCCTTCTACCATGAATTTGTTTCCATGGATTGTATTCTTTCCTAGCTGGTTTTATCTGGTCATCTTATAAGCTACAGCCCAAAGAGTCATGATTTCAATGGGATTTCAGTGAGACTAGCGTGTGTATTCATCGTATGCTGGATTGTGGTTATAGTTGTCTTTGCAAGAGGTTTTTTTTTTTTTTAAGCCATTCCAAATGAAAGAATCACTGGAATACTCTTCAAGTTTTCCTCTGGAATCCTAGCCATCCATATTCAAATAATCCAGTTCAGACCATGGTCTTAGCATTGGCTTCCTTCAATTGAGTTCTGTTGTGTACTTGGCAGGATCTCACATCCCAGCCTCCCATCTGCAGCCTGCACCTGCTCTGCACAATTTTTAAAAAGTCAAATAACTCTGAACTTCCTGGACTGCCCCGGTTCCTGTAGGCAGACAGCTTGAAGACAAGCCCATTCGTTATCACAAGACGTAGTGTTTGTGTGCAGAGAATAGTGCCGGCTTTTATTTTCTACACTTTTGCCTTTTGTTCTTTAGAAAGTAGCTCCCGTCTCGCTAACAAACAGCCGTCCTCCAAAAACACACACTGTTGAAAATGAAGGAGCAGACAGGGTGGTGTTACACTAAAGAAGAGGGTGGATTTGCCGCTTAATTTACCTTAATTCCGTTGGGAGGCTTTTCTATTGTAGCTTTTAAAGAAAGTTTAATCCTGTAACACTTTGCTAAGAGTAAGCTTGTGGTCCGGGCCTGGTTTTTCTGATGAAAAGGACACAATTTTAGGTGAACTTTTATTCATTTCACCACCCATGCATATAAGTGCTTTACCAAAAGAATAAAACAATAAAATTATCAGTAAAAAACCCCCAGTTAAACACAACCATTTAAAAATTTTCCCCGAAATGGAAAAAAATCAGCGATGAGTTAAAAAACAGATCAAAACACACACGCCCACATTCTACACGTTTGGAGGGGCTTGCCTAAAGAAAAATTATTGTGGCATTTTCTGAAAAGAGCACGGTGAAGGCGCAAGGCTGGTGTCAATAGGTAGGGAGTTTCCAAGTATGTCAGCCACCACACAAAAAGATAAATTTGTGTGCAAGTGTGGGATGAATTTTATGTAGCACCTGCCACAGGTGAGTTCTGCAGATCAGAGTGGTTGAGGGGGCATATATTTGGGTAAGGTGGTCTCGTAAGTATACTGGTCCGAAGCTTTTAAGGATTTTATGTACCTTAGGTTACAAACACCTCAGGTTACAAACGCTTCGGGTTACAGACTCCGCTAACCCGGAAGTGGTACCTCAGGTTAAGAACTTTACCTCAGGATGAGAACAGAATCATAGAATCATAGAATCATAGAGTTGGAATAGACCACAAGGGCCATCGAGTCCAACCCCCTGCCAAGCAGGAAACACCACCAGAGCACTCCTGACATATGGTTGTCAAGCCTCTGCTTAAAGACCTCCAAAGAAGGAGACTCCACCACACTCCTTGGCAGCAAATTCCACTGTCAAACAGCTCTTACTGTCAGGAAGTTCTTCCTAATGTTTAGGTGGAAACAGATCAAAAAAATTGATGTGCTGGCGGTGCGGCGGCAGCAGGAGGCCCCATTAGCTAAAGGAACGAATTAAGTTTGTAACCAGAGGTACCACAGTGGTACCTCTGGTTGCGAATGGGATCCATTCTGGAGCTCTGTTCGCAACATGAGCAGAACGCAACCCACAACTGAGTGTGCGCTGGTCGCGATTTGCCACTTCTGCGCATGCACGTGACGTCATTTTGAGCACCTGCGCATGCGCGAGTGGTGATACCCGGAAGTAACCCTTTCCGGTACTTCCGGGTCGCAGCGGGTTGCAACCTGAAAAGATTTAACCTGAAGCTTCTTTAACCCGAGGTATGACTGTATTAGTTGTAACACCCTGAACTTGGCCCAGTAGCAGATCGGCAACCACTCCAGTTTTCTGAGCAGAGCTGTTAATAATAATAATAACAACAACAATAATAAATTATTTATACCCCGCCCATCTGGCTGGGTTTCCCCAGCCACTCTGGGCAGCTTCCAACAAAAGACTAAAATACAATAACCTATTAAACTTTAAAAGCTTACCTAAACAGGGCTGCCTTTAGATGTCTTCTAAAAGTTTGGTAGTTATTTTTCTGACAGGGTCTCCCTCCTGTCAGGAGTCATGCCAAAACATTCTGCACTAGCCGGATCAAGCACAGAGGGAAGCCTCACATAAATGCATGCCTCCCTTGTGTGTGGTTCTGCCTACACACCCTACATTTAGAGCACATTTCTCTCTCCCCCCACCAAAAAATCCTCACCCACCCACATGGGAACTGTAGTTTATGGGCGCTGGGAATCGCAGTTCTATGAGGGATAAACTAAGATGGTTGCGGGTGCGATTTAAATGTGTAGGGTCGCCATTTCACTGTCTTCTGTGAGAAGAGATTTCAGCTGCAAGGTTTTAAATACAGTGGTGCCCCGCAAGACGAATGCCTCACGAGACGGAAAACTCGCTAGACGAAAGGGTTTTCCGTTTTTGAGCTGCTTCGCAAGACGAATTTCCCTATGGGCTTGCTTCGCAAGACGAAAACGTCTTGCAAGTTTGTTTCCTTTTTCTTAACACCGTTAATACAGTTGTGACTTGACTTCGAGGAGCAACTCATAGAACGCAGTGTACATAGTAGCCTTTTTTTAGGTTTTTAAAGACTTTGGTGATTTTTGAAGCTTTTCCAAAACTTCTTTTGCAGCCATTTGGTAAGTTAAGCTTTTAAAACTTTTTTTTGGGGGGGGTTTGATTTTGGGTTGGGGTGTTTGGAATTCAAGGACTTGGTGTTGGGAAGGGGTTTGCAAGAATCTGGAAGCTTGTGTTTTTTTTCTGCATTTTTATGATTTTCTGTGACCATTGGGCCACTCTGCTGTTTTTTTAAAAAAATTCTGGATTTGAATTTCTGTGTGCTGGGTGGCTGGGGGAACAGTTGGGAAGGGGTTTGCAAGAATCTGGAAGCTTGTGGTTTTTTTCCTGCATTTTTATGATTTTCTGTGACCATTGGGCCACTCTGCTGTTTTTTTAAAAAAATTCTGGATTTGAATTTCTGTGTGCTGGGTGGCCGGGGGAACAGTTGGGGAGGGGTTTGCAAGAATCTGGAAGCTTGTGGTTTTTTTCCTGCATTTTTATGATTTTCTGTGACCATTGGGCCACTCTGCTGTTTTTTTAAAAAAATTCTGGATTTGAATTTCTGTGTGCTGGGGGAACAGTTGGGGAGGGGTTTGCAAGAATCTGGAAGCTTGTGGTTTTTTTCCTGCATTTTTATGATTTTCTGTGACCATTGGGCCACTCTGCTGATTTTTTAAAAAAATTCTGGGTTTGAATTTTGAAATGCTCTTTACAGTATGTGTGACTTTAAAGAGCACTTAATAAACTCTTGTTGTACCAAATTTGGCTTTGTTTGGACTTTTTTTGACCATAGGAACGCATTAATTGATTTTCAATGCATTCCTATGGGAAACTGTGCTTCGCAAGACGAAAAATTCGCTAGACGAAAAAATTCGCGGAATGAATTAATTTCGTCTTGCGAGGCACCACTGTATTCAGGAGCCATTTGCAAAGAAAGCAGGTGGTTGGATCCAGCCTACAGTTGTACTTGGAGGAGCACCATGGAAACAAATGTGAACGCTTGTTGAGTTCAGTGGTCTGCTCTAAACGTGACTCAATCTGGAGCCAAGCTGGTGTGTTTTAACAGCATTTTTGTGGTTAGTTTATAACCATAGGAAGATTGTCAACACAGGTCAATTAGTCACCTTTTATTTATTTCTTTGTGCCATTGGTGTGCACGCCTAACCTGTAGGCACTTTTAATTCTTTTGAACTGTTCTTGCTCTGTATAGAACCAATAACTGGGATAGAAACCTATGTGGATCTGAGCGATGTGGTCTAAAATACAGGGGAAAAGGTGTGTTCTCAATTCTTCCCCAATGGTGTCCCAGCTCCAACATTGTAGCAGTGCTTCGAAATTATAAGAACACAAGTTGGTATCTGTGAGGAAGGTGAGTATGAGAGAGAGAGAGAGAGAGAGATTGAGGCTCAACAGTTAAAAGATGGAACATTTTCAACTTCTTCCTATTATTATCACCAAAGTTATATCTCAACCTTCCTGTGTGCACCTCTCATCTAGCAAATGAGAAGAGTTCAGCACCCAGGTGTGTGTGTGTGTGTGTGTGTGTGTGTGTGTGTGTGTGTGTGTGTTATGGAGCAATGAGCAGTTGCAATGACCACCTACTATTTTCTTGCAAGAGCAGATAATACAATTATTGTGATTTTAAACCATTTTTCTTTTCTGTTGGTTGGTATCATGTAAGCTACCTTCAACACTGTGTCAGAGGTAGGATTGTTGTTGTTGTTGTTTAGTCGTTTAGTCGTGTCCGACTGTTTGTGACCCCATGGACCAGAGCACGCCAGGCACTCCTGTCTTCCACTGCCTCCCGTGGTTTGGTCAAACTCATGCTAGTAGCTTCGAGAACACTGTCCAACCATCTCGTCCTCTGTCGTCCCCTTCTCCTTGTGCCCTCCATCTTTCCCAACATCAGGGTCTTTTCCAGGGAGTCTTCTCTTCACATGAGGTGGCTAAAGTATTGGAGCCTCAGCTTCAGGATCTGTCCTTCCAGTGAGCACTCAGGGCTGATTTCCTTAAGAATGGATCGGTTTGATCTTCTTGCAGTCCATGGGACTCTCAAGAGTCTCCTCCAGCACCATAATTCAAAAGCATCAATTCTTCGGTGATCAGCCTTCTTTATGGTCCAGCTCTCACTTCCATACATCACTACTGGGAAAACCATAGCTTTAACTATACGGAACAGAGGTAGGATAGCAACCCCAAAAATATTAAATAAATTCCCAGGGGACACCACCACACTAATCTGGGAGATTGTATGAAATGAGTAAAGAGAGAGAGAGAGAGAAAAAAAATAGGGATTGCCCACGGAGTGACTCCTGCGGGTCCAGTTAAGTAAATATCACATGATTTTAATAACTGTCAGTACATGACACGGCATTTTATGCAAATACATCAAAGTCTTGTCCAGGTGCACAAAGACAGGTGTTCCTATTACCCCACCCTGTTGACACCACTGCACACCTGACTTGGCAGGAAGTGGATGCATGGGCTGCCAAGCTGGCTGCACCTCAAAAAACCAGGAATAGCCCAGGCCAAAGGATGACCCAGAGTGGAAATGGCATCTTTCAGATGGATATGGCTGTGATTTATAATGTGTGTTATCATGGTGCATGTGTCAGCCCGTCTACATGGATGTGGAACTGAAGGTTTTCACTTGTTTGCAGAAGTCTGGTGACTAGCCACAGCCTACCTGAGGAAAGAGAAATAAACCAGCAAAATAACAGACCCAGGAACATCTGGTTGAGAATGCTCAAATCCTTCCCAAAAGACCCAAGCCTGACATTACAATCAGGCACCCTGACAGATGTTTTCCCTTCCTGACAGCCTCCGCGGGGCTGAAGTATCTTAGCAGCTTCCTCAACCCACCACTTGTTTGTTGACTCATTTCTACTCCAGGCCTCAAAAACTCTGAGTCACCGTAAAGGACTAGAACTCCACCTCTACTGCACTCATACATTACATAAGGTAAGGGAGTCTTGAACGGATAAAAGGAAACAAAACCTTTTCATGAAAAATGTGTCGCCACAGACACCTTTACTAGATAATACTTGAGTACTGTGTGATTTCCCTCTCCTTAAGTGGGGACGATGGTGCAGGGTTTAGTTTTGCTTGGCCGAGAGATTGCTGGAGATTTACGGTGCCTTTGTAATATCGCTTTGTTTACAAATGCACACAGGCAGAGCACATGGGAAGCAACTCAGCAGGCAGCGAGTATGTTGATCCAAAACCAGACTCCCAGAGAAAGCCCCCAAACGCCAAAGCATTTCACCTTCAGCCAGCTCATGGCTCTCTGGCCTTCTCTGCCTCCTTTCCAAATTCAAACTGCTAAGCTGTCTCTGCGCTATTCCTCAGGCTCTCTCCCCTTAGCTCTGAGAGGTGTCACATTCCAACTACAGGAGCGAGAGATTCCAGGCCATGTTCCAGGGAACATCCATCATTTGAACAAAGGAGGGTCTCCCAGAATCCATAACAGTATTAATTCAGAGACTGTTAATTCAATAAATACACATTGCAGCAAGGTAATCATCCTCGGAGCTGGCAAATGGATGTCGGAGCCAAACAGCAGGAGATTTAGCGGTGGAACGTGAACACAGATGCTCAGTGAATTTCAATCCTTTTATAGTATCAGTAGATAAAGGTGAAATGTGATTGTGTGGGGTGCTGGGATTCCCCACAAGAAGCATAGATGTTTATTATCTTACTCAACAGTACAGTCATAAAACCCTCTAGCGAAGAAATCAAAATGTAAGAAGGAGGGTCTGAGAATTTAAAGCTCCCCCATCAAGCAAGCCAGTGGAAAAATCAGTGATCTCAGCTGCTGGAGGCAAAGAGCCAGTCACATTACTAATGTGGACTTCTTTGCCAGCAGATCTCTTTGGCAGGGATGGTGTTTAAGCTCAGCCAGAGCAAGCTTAAAAAAGGACAGGGTGCCAAACGGAGGAGGAGAATTGGTTTAGGTAACAGCGGACCACTTCTTTCAGTCCAGCAAGCAGCAGCGGCAGCCACTGTTTCTTAGACCTCCTGAGGTTCAAAGGAGTTGCAGATGGGGCCAAAAGGTTACAGGGAAGAAGCTTTTCAGCCTAAAGAGGGGCTGTGCAGTTAAAACACACACACATGCACAAAACCCACATGTGCTGGAATGCTGGAAAGCCTACAAGGAAAGGGAACTGATGCAAATGAGATCTTCCTGTCCAGGGAAAAAACAAAAACAAAACAAAACACCCTACAATACTCAAACCCTTGACTGAGTTTCATTCCAGGACAGGTTTTTCTGTTGCAATTAATGAACAGTTCATTAATGAATAAGCACAGGTATGGTTTTATATTGTCATTCCTAGAAGGGTTCAATGGTAATGGGGAACAGAGAGGGTTGCTATAAGCCTTTAACATCCTAGTAACCCTCGTATTTTGCAGCTTGGGAGGTTCTGTATCTTCTAAGCCTTTTTTTTCTTAAGGGGGGGGCAATCTCCCTGGATATCTGTCCTGCAATCTGGCAAGTGCTCAGAGAAACCTAAGCACTTTAATATGTCAGCACTTTCCACTACCTCCTCATCAGCAATAACACAGAGGTAAATATTTGGCATATTTTGCCGCCACATCTGATTTCTGTTATAGAAGAGTTGGCCAAGGAAAAAGAGAAGGCCAACAACAACCTTAGGCTTTTAGCTCTTTAACAATCTTCCTGGCAGGTATTCCAAGTCCTTACGTCATTTGGAAAATGAATACCCCACCCTCGTGTTAGGAGCGCTAATCATTCCCAGAACAATTTCAGACTTTACTTGTAGAGCCAAGACGTCGCACCAAGGCATCCTCACACTGCTCTGACAATGTAGGGGATAAACTGCCAGCCTGGTTCACACAACACTTTTAACCGTAGCTAAATGGGACTATGGTGTAAAAGGGAACACACAGTGCTCCCCCACTCCTGTCATGCTTCTGGGAACTAAGCCGTGGTCTGGGCTCATGGTTTGTCTCCCCCAAACAAACTACAAGAAGTAAACACACTGAACTTGGTTACAGCTCATGGTTTGTTTAGAGAGAAACAAGCGATGAACCCTGGTTTAGACACAACACTAAGCCAAACCATGACTTAGGAAGATTTGGAAGAAAGAAGCAACACAAGGGGGTGGGTGGAGGTATTTAAACTACAGTCATACCTTGAAGTCGAACGCCTTGGGAGTTGAACGCTTTGGCTTCTGAACGCCTCAAACCTGGAAGTGAGTGTTCTGGTTTGCGAACGTTCTTTGGAAGCTGAATGTCCAAAGTGGGTTCCGCGGCTTCCAGTTGGCTGCAGGAGCATCCTGCAGCCAATAGAAAGCTGTGCCTTGGTTTTCAGACGTTTTGGAAGTTGAACGGACTTCCGGAAGGGATTCTGTTCGACTTCCGAGGTACGACTGTATTCTCCAACCACCAGTTCCACAGTCCAAATCATCTTCCAGGCTCTTTTGTACTCTGCAAGGTTCCAAACATATATTTGCCTCTTCAAACATGTTTGAAACCCACTGGGAATAAAGCAGATTTGGAGCAGAAATGTGGCATGTTAGGAATATTTTGGCACCCCCTCCCTACAGTTTCCCATTCGAGTCTTCCTTCTCCTAAGCAGCCTTAGGTAAATGTCTCCTCTGCCATTCTGTGTTCTAAGGGCAGAGTTACCTCACAGAATTAAATCACACTCGGTGCACATTTAAAGCACAAGACTTCCCCCAACAGATGCTTGGGTTTGTTACGGGTGCTGGCAATTGAGAAGAAAACTACAACTCCCAGGATTCTTTGGGGGAAGTCATGTGCCTTGGATGCGCTTTAAATCTATGGTGTGGATCCAGTGGCGTAGCGTGGGGGGGTGCAGGGGGGGGCCGGCCGCACCGGGCGCAACATCTGGGGGTTAGGGTTAGGGGGGCGCAAATCCACGGGTTAGGGGGCGCAAATTACTTGCCTTGCCCCGGGTGCTGATAATCCACGCTACGCCACTGTGTGGATCTGCCCTTAACCTACCTCAATGGGTGTTGAAAGGATAAAACGCAGAGGGAAGAACTATGTACACTTCTGTGAGCTCCTTGGAGGAAAAGCAGGCATATAAATGTAAGAAACAAATAAGTAAATAATAAGCAAGTTTCAAAAGCTCAGGTGCCAGTATTGGTCCTTGGGAGCCTCCCTTCACGGCTTGCTTGGCCACCCAGAAACAATGCCTGATTCAGTGGATCTTGGATTGATCCAGCAAGACAATTTCTGTGTTTATTTATTTAGCAAAATTTACACGCTGCTTGATATACAAGTCTTCCCAGCAGTTTGCAATAAAACATTCAAGTTATCCATAAAAACAGTTAATAACAATTGAAAATAGTTTTAAAAAAGATTAAAACACCTTGACATCTATATGTGAGAAGTCATAAATTGTGTCCTGGTGAAAGTCAGGCATCTCCTCACTCAGTACATTCACTTTGGGAGGCCAATGAAGCGAAGTGTATAGCCCACAAGCAACTTTGTACCACAGTCGACTAAATGCCCTAGCAGGAAACCAGACTCAGGCAGGACCCACTTTTGGGCAAATATTACCACACTCCTCAGATGTTCAGGTAAGTAGAATGTGAAATCTTCACTTTGTTGACATACCTGTTAGGAATTGGCCTTTGTGACCACGATGAGCAACCGAATTGGGGCAAAATTTTAGCCTAAATCTGAAATGTCTGGTTTTTAGACAAATGTTTGTCCTTTCCGCAAACAGTGAGAAAAAAAAATCCTTTAACTTCCCTCTTCAGTTTATGATTTACTCTGAGGGTGTATATTTATACAAACTTGCTTACTCCCAAAGAAACCCTTTCCTCTTTCTATAAGTAGCTCCTCCAAGAAATGATGACTTTGTCTTGCATGAACTCCACACCCTTTTGTACTTTACTGCTCGGCCAGTCCTTTGGTCTCGGGTGCTTGTTTGATTGCACAGTTAGGTGTGGAGCTCTGCTTTTGATAATCATTTATTACTTACTTTATGGCTGCTCAGGAGTTCTCGAGATAACCTTCTGCAGACAGCCCTAAACTATTCTATAAACTGCCTATACTTAGAATTCAGGAAGGTATTCAGCAAGGCGCTGTGGGTTAAACCACAGAGCCTAGGACTTGCCGATCAGAAGGTCGGCGGTTCGAATCCCCGCGACAGGATGAGCTCCTGTTGCTCGGTCCCTGCTCCTGCCAACCTAGCAGTTCGAAAGCACGTCAAAGTGCAAGTAGATAAATAGGTACCGCTCCAGCGGGAAGGTAAACGGCGTTTCCGTGCGCTGCTCTGGTTCTCCAGAAGCGGCTTAGTCATGCTGGCCACATGACCCGGAAGCTGTACGCCGGCTCCCTCGGCCAATAAAGTGAGATGAGTGCCACAACCCCAGAGTCGGTCACGACTGGACCTAATGGTCAGGGGTCCCTTTACCTTTAAGAGTCTTTCTGGCCAATACCCAGGGTAGGGCTGCCATACGTCCTGAATTTCCTGGACAGATTTGGGATTTGTCTGTCGGAAATAGCGTCTGGGCAGAATTTCCTAAAACTGGTAGAAATGTCTGGGACATTCCCATGTCTGAAGGTGTTGAGGTCAGGGCTGCATGTCAAAGACCCGGCCAAGTTTGAATTAAGATTCAACTGCAAGTCTAGGCAGCTTTGTAGGTGGAAATGGGAGAGGAGTGCCCTTTTGTCTTTTACCTCAGGCAGCAAAATGTTTTGGGCTCACCCTGATCTCAGTAGCCTGATTAGGCTTCTGAGATACTTTGTATATGCCCCAAACCAAATGGAGCCCAATAATAACAGTAAATATATATATATATATAAATAGAAGTAGTGTGTTCATAGCTGCTGGTGGTGAATTGACCCTACCTAGGCACAGACGTATAACAGCAACAATGAAAAAACTATATTATTTAGGAAAAGCACTTTGCATGGCATTTTAAAAGGGAATGAAGTTCAAAAGAAACACCAAAAGGATGAAAACAGCACAGGTGTCTTATACACCTGACCTACAGTACTGGCTGAGCTAGTGACTCTTCATATACTTGGTTGCAGAAAGCAGACCTTTGTCTAAAGATGGCTGAATGATATACGTTTTAAAACAAAAGAGCCAGGAGGGAGGAGGAAATGAAGCCATGATTTCCTGAGCATGCTAGGCTAAAAGGAGGTTTTCTCTCTAGCCACTAAAGAGCTCCATTTTGAATCTGGCCTCCCCCCTCAGCTTTTTTAAAGACGGAACGCTCACCTGGAGAGGTGAGGTACCAGTTCACTATCGGATGTGATCTAGTTCTTGTCAGTCACATCTTGCAGGAACAAGTCATGTACCAGCCATTCAGATATGATAATTTAAATGAAACATGAGGTTATTGCTGTTTATTATTGGCCTGTTCACATATCCTCAATAGCTGCAGTCTTCCAGTTTGCCAGACCATTCACACTTATTAACATAACTGATGGAACAGGGTGAATGGGAGTGAGGATTTCAGAGGTGTCTGGAGAAAAGACAGGCTACAATGCACAATGTTCCTGTGTGTGCATGCACACCTAGCAAAAAAACAACAGCTTTGTTCCAGTGAGGTTTTATGGAGCTAGTCAGTTGAGAAAACTTTGTAAATCCAGCTGATTTTCTCCACACCAACCATACCTACCTATAAATTATTGAGGAAAATAATGCTGTGAGCATTCAAGGGTGCCAATTCTAAGTATACCCACCCAAGATCTTGCATCATCTGTGAAATTATTAGATTTAGTGTGAAGCTTCATTTGAGAGGATGATTTCTTGTGCGTCCCCGCAGGCTCCATCAGCAAGCTTATTATTTGGGCAGAGTGGGCGGGACATTGATAGCCTCCTCTACTTCTACTGGTTACACCCAGATGAGCGAAAACATTCATTACTTGCTTGAGAAGGCAGTTTGGATCTCCTAAACACAGAGGTGGTGTGTTTTGGGGAGTGCAGAAAATTGGCCTCTGCAAGGAAGAAATCTGGAGGGGTACTTAGCATTCTCCAGTCTTTATATTCTTCTCACTGCAAACACATCCCCTCCGACATTCCTCAGATGAAAATAGGGGCATTTCTCTCTCCCCACTGCAAGCGACCCTTCTTGTCCCCCTGTTTTTGTCCCCCCCTGCAGACCATTTCTTATCAGCACACACGCCCTCCAAAGTCTTGAGAAAACCCCTTAATCCTGATTTGATTTTACTTTATTCTTTGGTATGTTTACAAAAAGGAAAAACACACCAATTGTCGGGCTTCAGGGAATCTGATCCCCACTGCCTCACGGCTGGCAGCCAGAAGTGGGAAAACAAGAAGTTCTCACCATGGTATTTTATTCAATATTCACACAGAGAGACGGATGCTGCCGCCTCTCAGGTAATGGCGTTGCTCCAAGTAAAGTCCCACTCCCTCTGCCTCTCCTATTCTACGTCACCCCTGCGCCGGCTGATCTGTGCTTTCTGCCTCTGAGCTTTCTGATCTCCTGCTCTCAATGCACGCCAGGTCCTGGGAGAAGGGTGGGTCAGGAATGCTTCCCAGAGACACCGAGTCCATCAGTGTCATGGGACAGCCAGGGAACGCCCTTGGGTGGGCGGAAGGGGGAGATTCAGAGCAGGAACAGTCATAAGAGGGAAACAGGGAAATGACGGAAGAAGCAGAGGAGGAGGCGGAGAGCAGTCAAGTGGTGTCAGGGCTCTGCGATGCTGAAGAGCCCTGCCACCAACCAGGGAGTTCAGGAACAGAAGGGGAAGCGGTGCCTTCTGCACAGGCGAGGAGAGAGTTAAAACGCAGGGATCAAAGGTGTCTCATAAGATTTCCATGTCTGCTCTGTTGGAGAAGGAATCGAAGGAAGCCACTCCCCGAATATGACCCGTCGGATTCACATGCATGATTTGGAACTGCCGCTGTTTGTACATATGTAAATAAAGAACTCTAAATATCACTCTGAGTGAGCAGAGGTTGATTATTGCGAAGAGCAGATACCACCTTGACAGGCAGCTGTCTCTCCCCTGGTGCTTCTTCTTCCTGCTGCTCTCCCAATATTTCCCAGCTTCTCCCCTCTGCAGCCTCTGAACTGTGCCCTTCTGCAAACCACTGTTCTAAATCTATACTGTTCTTCTGTTCTCGGGAAGGTTCAGGAGAAAGGGGGGCAGTCCCCACAATTCTTCCTCAGTCCAGTCCCTGACATCGACAGATAAATTTTAGAAAGGGGCAAGATTAGACACGGACATACAAAGTATTTTTTTTTTTAATCAAGACTCCTTGCACTCTGCTCCCCCTTCCTTCCTGCCCAGGGCAGCCCTGCCCTCTGCCTGTACTTTGGAGTCAATGTGTCATGTGGGGCTGGGCTTTCATGGTGGCCATCTCTCCTCCTCCTTCCTCGCTCTCCAGCAGCCACTACAAGCTGCCCCAGGGAGGAGGCTGGCAGCGGCTGTCATGTAGAGGCCATAGGGTGCTCCCTTGCAGCTTCCACTGACACCAGCACCGCTTAGGACAAGTCCCCGCTCATCCTCCTCCCGGAGTTTTGCGCCAAGGCGCTGTCAGGAGAAATAGGGATATTCCGGGCGCAAATCTGAAGCTGGGATGGCTTTCGTGATTCCGAGACTGTCCTTGGAAAACAGGGACGCTTGGAGGGTCTGCAACCAGGCGTAGCAGGATGACGTTTGCCACTGTCAGTTGGTTTACTTCTACTCATTCTCGACATTCGGAAAGCAAGGAATAGTTATGCTTCCTGCTTGAGAAAAAACAACAAACCAGAAAACACGGAGCTGCAGTAGGCACCTCCATTGATGGCATTAGCTTTATTAAAGGTCAAGCTTAAGGGAAAAGGCAAATTTCTGGACTTGCGGTCAGGTCATCTCAACCATTCAGCTGTTTCCTTCCTTTTGCCTCTTGCTGCTCTCCTTTGAGATATATTACTCTTTTTTTCTATTTCTGTTGGCTTCTTTAACTTGAACATTTTGTCCCTGTAGGCTTTGCCACTGGCAGTCTTTATCTTCCTGTGCCTAAAACCTAGGGGGAAATCAGCATTTGATGTGATGGAGGCATATCTACCATTTCAGTGGTGAAGTTGGACTCTCTTAATCCATTTGTTTCCTTTTTCATCCATGCCTGTCTTTACCTATACTACATTTGGTTACCTGTAAAGTACGCCCAGTGAATGCATTACTTTCCAGAATCTGAAACAAAACCCAAACAATGGTGAAATCTCTCTTTTAATGTTAAAATCCTCACACTGACAATTCAGCCTCCATATTCCCAAATGTTATTTGGGATCGTACAGGACTTTATAAACACGTATCTACATTATTATTCTTACTATACCTATTCTTACTATCATCAATAAAATTTTGATGCTTGAGGTGAAGACATTCACCTACCATTCAGGGTTCAGAAGCTGACTGGACTAGGTGTTGAATCTTATTCCTTTTTTAAAAAAGACAATATTTTTAAAATTTATTTCCGCTTTTAAGATTTATCATCATACATAAATCACAATCATTTTACAAATAGGATTCTCAGAATCCTGGAACTTCCCTCCACCTTTCCATGGTTTCCCCAGATATTCTTATCAAACTGAATCGTATCAAATTTTCCATATTTTCTTAAAACTCGATTTTTTTTTCATAGTTCTCACTTCATTGCAAGTGTTTTCAAAATGCTGCCAAATTTTTACATTGTTCTTTCAAGTAACTGAGAAAATTTCCCCATTCTTTGTTAAATTTATTGTCCTCTTGATCTCTGATTTTCACAATCATTTTCGCCAACTTAACATAGTCCATCATCTTTATCTGCCATTCTTCTTTTGTAGGTAGATTGTCCTCCTTCCATCTTTGGGCAAGTAGCATCCGTGCAGCTGTTGTAGCATACATAGGTAAATAATCTCGTCTGATCCTTAGGTATTTCTGGACCTAAAATACCTAGTAAGAAAGCTTCAGGGTTTTTTTTTACAAAGGTAATTTTAAACATTTTTTTCCAACTCATTATAAATCATTTCCGAATATACCTTTGGGGGTTTTTTTGCATGTCCACCACATGTGGTAAAATGTGCCTTCTTTCTCTTTACACTTCCAAGGCTGCTGAATCTTATTCCGATACTGCAATAGAATGATGTCCTCCACCGCCCCTGAGGGCTGCAGGTGCTCATTACAGACATCAGGCTATATTGTGGTTTCTTGACCCTTCTTTAGTCCTTTGCTGGCCTAGCATAAGATGTATATAGAAATCCTAGCGACGCGTAGCCAGGAGTAAGTCCCATTCAACCCCAAAATGTTCAGGCCTAAGTTTATAGGATTGCATATATATCTTCAGCTTCCTGTTTCCCCGTTGGGAAAACTGGCTACTTTGAGTTCAGCCAAATTTTAGCAAAATATTGTTTTTATGGATAGTACAGTTATTATAGTCTACATTAACCCCCTCCAAAAAAACTACACAAATCTTTAACCAGCATTATATACCATAAGACGCACCCGACCATAAGACACACCTAGTTTTAGAGGAGGAGAACAAGAAGAAAAAAATTCTCTCCCTCTCTGTGCAGTGCCTCTCCAGCAAAGCGAGAGGAGAAATGGAAGGGGCTCAGTTTCTCCTCCCGCTTCACTGAAGGAGCACTGCGCAGCTTTCCCTTCAGCACTGAAAAGGCGCTGCACAGAGAGCAAAAGCTGCGCAGTGCCTCTCCAGCGAAGCGAAGTCAGAACAGCAAGAGGGATCTGGCTTCTGGGATAGCCATGCCAAGCCTCTTCAGGGAAGGGGGAGCATTCCTCCCGTTTCCCTGAAGAGGCTTCAGTGATAGCTGCGCAGTCTGCATTCACTCCATAAGACGCACACACACTTCCCCTTACTTTTTAGGAGGGGGAAAGTGCGTCTTATAGAGCGAAAAATACGGTATATAATGATATTATAGGCAGTGCTATTTTTCTAGAGAAAGATGTGTTGGAATACACCATGTTGTTCTCTTGTAATGGCAATGGCGCCCACCTGAGAGGTGCCAGACCTGAGTTCCGGCTGGAAAAAAGCCCTGGTAAGACAAGTAGCTATATCCAGATGTGATGCTCTATTATGCAAAAACCGTCAGAGTGGGAAGAGAAGCAGAAAAAATCTGCAAACTGATAATGTGGCGTAGCTGCACAGTCTAAGGATGGGATTAGCAAGACAACGCTCTTATCAGCTTTCATATCTAGTTGAGTAAGCTCCTGATAACCACTTATGAATGCTGCTGTAAAGTCTGAATCACGCTCATGAGGGTTTCACGGAAAGAACTCCAGGCAGTATAAAAGTTTGGAGCTAATCCTTTATATCCTGGGATGACGAGCAGCAGCGTCAGCGATGGGAGATGACAAAGGTGTAAGACCAGAAGAAGAGCTCTGCTGGGATTAGACCAAAGGCCTATCTGGTCCACCATTTTGTTCTCATAGTGAGCTAGCCAGATGTTCTGTGGAAGGCAGGACATGCGTGTGATGGCCTCTCCTGCTTGTGATGTCCAGCAACTAGTTTCAGAGGCATAATGATTTGATAATGGAAGTAATATAGCCATCATGACTAGTAGTTTTACCCTCTGGTAGCCTGGCTAGATTTTAGCCAATAGGAAGTCTAGTGGTCAGTGACCCTGGGCTTCCAGAAGTGGCTGAAAGTGCGCCTGGGAGGGAGGGAGGAGTGTGCCATCTTCCCAGGGACAAACGATGACATATAAGTACCTGAGAGGATGGCACATCATCCCTCCCAGGGGCACATGTGGCCACACCTGGAATACCCATGAAACAGCCACTGGCCTTTGGAGTACTTAACTGTGGGAGAATAAAGATTTTTTAAAACAGAAAGGCAGCCTTTGGACCTCAAAAAAGGATGAATCTGTCAACTTCAGGTTCTCAAAGTTTCTCATTTTTCCAACCGTTAGTTCCGCTCACCCCATTTCTGCACAAATTTGTGATACAGTGGTATCTCGGGTTAAGTACTTAATTCGTTCTGGAGGTCTGTTCTTAACCTGAAACTGTTTTTAACCTGAAGCACCACTTTAGCTAATGGGGCCTCCTGCTGCCGCCGCGCCGCTGGAGCACAATTTCTGTTCTCATCCTGAAGCAAGGTTCTTAACCCGAGGTACTATTTCTGGGTTAGCGGAGTCTGTAACCTGAAGCGTCTGTAACCTGAAGCGTCTGTAACCCGAGGTACCACTGTATTTTCTTTTAAAAAATTGTATGTATTGTGCTTGCCCTGATCTCAGTAGCCTAGAATTATAGAATCATAGAGTTGGAAGGGGCCATGAGGGTCATCTATTCCAACCCCCTGCAATACAGGAATCTTTTTGCCCAACGCGGGGCTCAAACCCACAACCCCGAGATCAACCATGTTCTACCGACAGGGCTTAAGAAATGTTACCAGTTGTCCCGATAGGGTTGCCATATTTTGAAGAGCAAAAAACAAGACTTCTACTTTTAACTATGGGTCGCTATGACATCTCTACCCATGAAAAAGAGGACGTGTCCTGGAAAAAGAGGACATATGGCAACCCAAAGGCCTGACTGATCCCAGCTAGAACCTGGGCATTTAGTGTTGCTGGCTCCATGCTGTAGGATACTATTTCAGCAAAGATTCAACAGGCAGCCTTCTTTCTGATTTCCAGGGAATCTTTGATGCTGACAGGCCTATGTGGTTTAATTTTGATTTTGATTAGTCAGTCACCTTGACAATTATCTTTTTTCCCCCTTTTAATGTTTTTAATTTTGTACACTCCCCTGATACTTCATGATATGGTGGCATAGAAATACTTTTAGATATGAAGCAATTTATTTTTGTGCGCACTTTTGGGTTGGTGAACTGCACCACAAAATTCAGCGCAATGCTAATTTTGAAGGCTAGTTGTGTTTCAGTTTGCTTACTGTCCCCCTGTTTGGGGACTGAATTTAATGGGTTTTACACAGTTAGTGGCTGAGATTCAGGGGGGCCCATCTGTGCTTCGGGTCATATAAGAGAATGTTTGGGTTTTTGCTTCTGCAAAATGTACATGGAACACTTCTCCGTGTGTGTGTGTGTGTGTGTGTGTGTGTGTGTGTGTGTGTGTGTGTGTGTGTACAGAGACTACGACCAGAACAGGAACAGAAAAATCCATGTGTGTGCATGGAACATGGTCCTTTGGAGCCCGGCCAATATGTCTAATAGGAAGTCATATACTGTGCAGTGGTACCTTGGTTTTTGAACGTCTCCATGGACGAACATTCCAGTTTTCCAACGCCGTAAACCTGGAAGTAAATGCTTCGGTTTTTGAACACACCTTGGAAGTCAAACATGCCACGCAGCTTCCGTATTGAGTTTTCTGTATTACGTTTTCTGTACTGAGGCTTTTGTATTGAATTTTCATTTTTTGAACATTTCAGAACTCGAACGGTCTTCTGGAACAGATTCCGTTCAAAAGATGAGACTTCCGGGTTGGCGCCATCGCCGAATGGCGGACTCCCTCCGAGCTCCACGATGGGAAATTACAAGAATTGTGCTGGAGGAGAAGAGTGGAGGGTGAGAGGGAAAATGCAACCCCCCCTGGGAACCGGGGCAATTCGTAGAGCCTGGCGAAGAGAGACGGAGACTTTGACAGCTGTCAAAGTAGCTGTCAAAGCTGGAGAATATAAAGAGGACTTTGCTACAAGGATTTTGCTGGCTAATTCTGTTACAATTTGACATAATATGGATATAAACTGTCGGAAAATAAGGAACAACAATTTGACTTTTGGATTAGAGGATACAAAGTTACTGCAATCCCCCTAGAGGGGTTTCGGGACATTACAAGTGGTCGTACATGGAAAATTACTGTGGGATTTGCACAGGACTTATCTTCTGGGAAAGCTGCAAAACTGAAATAGTATTTTGTCTACAGAGGTGTTTACATTAAAAGGAGACAATAGAATTTTCTATTGAAGAAAGGAAGGGACTGGACGTAAGTTTTTGTTCCTGAATAACAAACCTCTGTAGAGATATCAGATCTCGGAATAAGAACGTTTTAGCAGCTGAACAAGACAAGAAACCTGAGAAAGTAAGGAATAAAAAGGACTAACTATGACACGGAAAGAACAATGGGAGGAGAAACAAAGACCAAGGAAATTAAAGGCCTCTATTAGACTGGATTTTTGAAGTTAAACATCATTAAAATAAACAAATTAAAAGAAAACCGGCAAGGTGGAATGGGAAAAAAATTGGCCATGGACTTGAGACCTCCAGGCTGACAACATATAGACTGATGGACATGGGGAATTCAAACCGGGGAAGGGAGGGGGGAGTTTTGGAATCCAAAGGCTATGTAACCAACTTTTTGAATCTTCTTATATTTTTTATCTTCTATTTCTTTATATAACTTTTGTATATCATGGTATTTTGATTTGACATGTTTTAAAAAAAGGGAATTCGTGGAAGGAAATTGGGGCAGATCTTGGGGGAAAATCTTTTTTCTTTTTCTGTTAAAGATGAGGGGCGATGGTAAGATTGTATAATTTAAATTGGTTAATGGGTTAAATATACTAAGTTTTAAACTGGGAGTGAGAGCTTGTGGAACCAAATTAATGAAAGGGGAAAATAGTCAGGAGGGGGAGGAGGGAGTCCTAGAAAGAAGGTAACAAAAGTAAGGTTTTAAATATATTTCTATCTTTTCTATCTTTTCTTCTATCTTTTCTTTTCTTATATTTCTATATTATTGGAAACTCTAATAAATATGATTTTTTTAAAAAAACAAAAACCAAGAAATCACTATATATATATATATATATATATATATATATATATATATATATATATATGCAGGTTTTGGTGTTCTCGGGTATCTTCCCGTGTAAGAGTTGGGGTGTCTAGGCGACGTTTCGACGAGGTCTCACTCGTCATCTTCAGGCTGGTGCTTTCGGCTTCTTGTTACTAGAACAGAGCAGGATCTCAGTGTTTGAGTTCCTATAAATACTGTTGAGGGGGTGTGGTGTATAGCCTCCAACGTTCTGGGCAGAGAGGAAGTTCCCAGGTTATTGTGCCTTTTCTTCTTTTGTTCATTAATTACTTGAGGGATATCTTGAGTGATTTCTTGAGTGATATTCTGAGTACCACTTAGGAGGGTCATTAGGTGTGGATTAGTTGCTAAAGCTTTTGTGTCTTGACCTCTTGAGCTTGTGAAGAGTTTTTCTGAGTTTTTCTGAGAAGAGTTTTTCTGAGAAGATGGCTGTACTGCACTTAGTTGTGCTCTGGCTTGGCTTCGTGTATAGGGGCGAGCTGTGGTTTTGTGCCCTGTGCCAGCCAGATCTGTGTAGGGATTGCAGGGGGGTGCAGCATCCGGAGGTGCCACTATGGTTTGGCTACTGGATGGTATCTGTAATTTATCTGTGGAGAGGGTCTGGGTTTGGGTCTGGTGTGGTTGATTGGAGATGGCGTTCTGTGTGCCTCTGGTTCTGGTGTCGGTTTTTGTGGGGAGGGCTAATTTCCAGATGTCTGGCAGGCGGGACGTGTCGTCACGCTTGTTCATGTTGTGAGGGTGTTTCTCTATCTCGATGGCTTCCATGATTATTCTCTTGTGGTGATGTTCCATGTTAAAGAGCAATTTGGAATCTGCAAAATTAATTTCGTGTCCTGTTTCTTTCATGTGTTGGTAAAGGGAGGAAGTTTTTTCTTCTTTTTTGACGGCATTCTTGTGTTCTGCGATACGTGCATTTATTCGTCTGTTTGTTTGTCCAATGTACGTGGCTGGGCAGACTTTGCAGGGTATTTCATAGACCCCTTGGTTTTCTAACTGGATTTTATCTTTGGGGTTTCTGAGGATATTGGCTATTTTTTGGTTGGTGCAAAAGGCTGTTTTGATATTGTGTTTATGGAGGATTTTGCTAATTTTATCTGTGGTGCCCTTGATATAAGGAAGGAGGGCCATGCCATTGTTTTCTTCTGTGTCTTGGTTTTTGGGGGGTGTTTCTTTTTGGATTAGCTTCGTAACCCTGTTTTGCTGGTATCCGTTGGCGATTAACACATTTGAGAGATTCTGTAACTCAGTTGTCAAGTGGGACTCCCTCCTCACTCTTCACCTCAAACTCTGTAACAAAATCCACCCTGCACTCTGGGACAAATGCAAACAACTAGCCGTTTGGAGAGCTGAAACAGAGTCCTCACATAAGACAGACACACACACCAACAAACTCCACAAACTAGAGAAACGCCAGAAGCCCAGCCACCCTCCACAACAACCCATGAAACAAACAGTACATAACATATCAGACAGGATCCTCACCTCAACTGAAACCAAAGTACTCTCCAAAGGCTTCAACTTTGCAGTCGCCCCGAGACGCATCCCCACGGAAAACATCATATGCGGAGTCGAAGCTAGCCTAACCAAAATCAACCCAGATGAAGCCAATAAAATCAGACTCGAAGTCACCAACATCCTCTGCTCCAGCAAACCACCCAGAAGCAATTTACACAAAGAAGAACAGAAAGCACTCACCAACCTGAAGAAAGACAACAACATAATCATTCTCCCAGCAGACAAAGGTAATGCCACTGTTGTGATGAACACATCGGACTACCAAGCAAAACTATCAAATCTACTCCAAGACCCTACCTACCAACCTATAAAAACAGATCCCACCACCTATCTGGAAAAAACCACCAAATCCAAAATAAAAGCCTCTCCTATCAGTGAAGAAATCCAGCTAAGAATCATCCCCAGAGAAAAATCATCCAGATGCCCCAAACTCTACGGTCTCCCCAAGATACACAAAGAAGGAACACCACTCAGACCAATAGTCAGCTCCATAGGCTCACCTCTACAAAATCTCGCTAAATTTCTCGCTAAGCAACTTCAGCCCTATGCAGAATCTATCGCTTCACACGTTACAAACTCCTTCCAGTTCATAGAAACAATAAAGAAGCAAAACCTACATCCCGATGACCTACTTGTGAGCTTCGATGTTGTATCTCTCTTCACACAAGTGCCCATTAATGAAGCCTTGACAGCCATTCAAAACAAATACAATCCCCCCGAATACATCCTGGACCTGACCAACCACTGCCTAACCAACACGTACTTCATCCACAATGGACAAAGATACAAACAGATAGAAGGAGCACCTATGGGATCACCCCTCTCACCGGTCATCGCAAATCTGTACATGGAACACTTTGAAACCAATGCTTTAGACAAGTCAGAACACAAACCCAAACTTTGGCTCAGATATGTTGACGACACCTTTGTAATTTGGCCACACGGGAAGGAAAAACTAGATAGCTTCCTCACACATCTCAACAGCCTACACCCCAAAATACAATTCACTATGGAAATAGAAGCCAACAACCAACTTCCCTTCCTTGACGTCCTAATCTACAAAAAACCTGATGGCTCCCTAGGACACACTATCTACCGGAAAAAAAAACACACCAACCGCTACTTACATGCACAATCACACCACCACCCTGCACAAATAAACTCCGTAGCCAAGACTCTCATCTCCAGAACCAAACGCCTGGCTGACGAAGACCACTTGACAACTGAGTTACAGAATCTCTCAAATGTGTTAATCGCCAACGGATACCAGCAAAACAGGGTTACGAAGCTAATCCAAAAAGAAACACCCCCCAAAAACCAAGACACAGAAGAAAACAATGGCATGGCCCTCCTTCCTTATATCAAGGGCACCACAGATAAAATTAGCAAAATCCTCCATAAACACAATATCAAAACAGCCTTTTGCACCAACCAAAAAATAGCCAATATCCTCAGAAACCCCAAAGATAAAATCCAGTTAGAAAACCAAGGGGTCTATGAAATACCCTGCAAAGTCTGCCCAGCCACGTACATTGGACAAACAAACAGACGAATAAATGCACGTATCGCAGAACACAAGAATGCCGTCAAAAAAGAAGAAAAAACTTCCTCCCTTTACCAACACATGAAAGAAACAGGACACGAAATTAATTTTGCAGATTCCAAATTGCTCTTTAACATGGAACATCACCACAAGAGAATAATCATGGAAGCCATCGAGATAGAGAAACACCCTCACAACATGAACAAGCGTGACGACACGTCCCGCCTGCCAGACATCTGGAAATTAGCCCTCCCCACAAAAACCGACACCAGAACCAGAGGCACACAGAACGCCATCTCCAATCAACCACACCAGACCCAAACCCAGACCCTCTCCACAGATAAATTACAGATACCATCCAGTAGCCAAACCATAGTGGCACCTCCGGATGCTGCACCCCCCTGCAATCCCTACACAGATCTGGCTGGCACAGGGCACAAAACCACAGCTCGCCCCTATACACGAAGCCAAGCCAGAGCACAACTAAGTGCAGTACAGCCATCTTCTCAGAAAAACTCTTCTCAGAAAAACTCAGAAAAACTCTTCACAAGCTCAAGAGGTCAAGACACGAAAGCTTTAGCAACTAATCCACACCTAATGACCCTCCTAAGTGGTACTCAGAATATCACTCAAGAAATCACTCAAGATATCCCTCAAGTAATTAATGAACAAAAGAAGAAAAGGCACAATAACCTGGGAACTTCCTCTCTGCCCAGAACGTTGGAGGCTATACACCACACCCCCTCAACAGTATTTATAGGAACTCAAACACTGAGATCCTGCTCTGTTCTAGTAACAAGAAGCCGAAAGCACCAGCCTGAAGATGACGAGTGAGACCTCGTCGAAACGTCGCCTAGACACCCCAACTCTTACACGGGAAGATACCCGAGAACACCAAAACCTGCATTCCTGTACCCGTGAAAATCTACGAAAGCAAATATATATATATATATATATATATATATATATATATATATATATATATATGGCTATTTAGAATTTTTGAATAGGATATGTTTGCTGGTTCAGATTCCATAATATTGTGACTGGTTTTGTGTTGATTGTTTGCCACGACTCATTTATCTGACAGGGAACAAAGGAGACTAATAACTACATTTTTGTGTTTAGTATTACCAGCTAATGTTCAGTTCTCTTGAGGATAATTTTTTTGAAATATTGTTGAGTCAATCAGACCACAAAAATAGTACATGACAAAGTGCAGCTGAAATGGGGAGGTAAAAGCCAGGTGGCTCAAGGTGTCCAAAGTAACAAAGAAGAAATTGAGCTATTTGCCGAAAGGTCACTAAGCTTATTCAGCTTGTCAGCAACTGTAATTTCCCATGAATATTATATTTTCTGCATCTAAAACCTTACTTATCACATGGTCGTATCAAGTACCCATATAAATAAATTTTAGATATTTAGGAAGAAGTGTGCATGCACGCGAAAGCTCATACCAATAACAAACTTAGTTGGTCTCTAAGGTGCTACTGGAAGCAATTTTTTTATTTTATAAATAAATTGTTTAAGATCATCCTTTGTAATCTTTCTGTACTGGTGTAAGAAGTGCAATAAGACAATGGTTGCAATCTATTCATCATTTTAATTCCTTGCTTGTTTTAGGAAGCTTTTTTTTCTACTTGGGAAAAAAACATTTCTTTGTCATCGTGAACAATTTGACATAAAAAACAAAATCCCAAAGGGTAATGGTAAATTGTGCATGAAACTGAAATTGAAGGTGTGTTTTGTCACTTTGATCAATTAAATTAATCAATAGGCTTTCTACTGGTAAAGCTTTGGCCTATGTTGACATCATGTCCCTTTAGATGTTGAATCTTGTAAGAGTGGCTGCTTCCATTTTTATTTAAGATATGACATACAGTGGTACCTCAGGTTAAGAACTTAATTCTTTCTGGAGGTCCATTTTTAACCTGAAACTGTTCTTAACCTGAGGTACCACTTTAGCTAATGGGGCCTCCCACTGCCGCCGCACGATTTCTGTTCTCATCCTGAGGTAAAGTTCTTAACCAGAGGTACTATTTCTGGGTTAGCAGAGTCTGTAACCTGAAGCGTCTGTAATCTGAGGTACCACTCTAATTTTAAAAATGTGGCTAAATGCCCATGATTATACAGCAGTTATAATACCCTTTGATGCATGTCTGGATTGTGAGAATATTAAGGATAAAGGCAGA
Source organism: Podarcis bocagei (assembly GCF_964188305.1). Lineage (NCBI taxonomy): Eukaryota > Metazoa > Chordata > Lepidosauria > Squamata > Lacertidae > Podarcis > Podarcis bocagei. Next base: position 17,910,288 of record NC_138134.1, on the reverse strand, counting down.
TGTAATATTTAAAATGAGTCCTATAGTGAGTGAAAGCCTGTCTTTTCCCCAGCGTTTTAATTTTGAATGACAGATGCATGTTCCAGTCAATTGAACAATAGTTTAGCATGAGCTGTTGCACCCAGTGGCGTAGCGTGGGTTGTCAGCACCCGGGGCAAGGCAAGTAATTTGCGCCCCCTAACCCGTGGATTTGCGCCCCCTAACCCGTGGATTTGCGCCCCCTAACCCTAACCCCCAGATGTTGTGCCTGGTGCGGCCGGCCCCCCCTGCGCCCCCCACGCTACGCCACTGGTTGCACCCCACTTTCAGGAGAGATGTCTACTTTTTTAAAAAGTGCCATATGTGAGTTTAGTCATGCATTAAATCAATGCCTTATTAATAAACGAAAAAGAAACCAAAGAATGCCCCCCACAGAATTATGCACAATCTAATATACCAATGCTCAAAAGAACCAAAACAATACTTTACAAAGGTTATTATTAAAACACTATTAATAAAGTAATCCTTTATTATGTGCAATGGGACTTACTCTTAGGTAAGTGTGTCTAGGATGGCAGTCTCAGTTACATCACAAAAACACAATTGACTCTCAACCTATAATCCTATAACATAATAAAGTTCCTACACAAGTAGGAAATGATTTCTTACTACTGTATTTTTTTATTCCCACAACATTTGAAAAATCCCAACTCATTTCCAAAAAAACGATTATTATTACAAACTCTGTTAGTCCCATAATGCCAACTTTAATTTATTTAATGTGGCAGTATTGCTGCCACAATTGTGTAAAATAACATTGCTGCCTTGTTCTAATATACCAGTGCTTTTCTTCTAGAAATATAGGAGCCACTACTCACCATTAAGTTGTTACAGTAAGTGCCACGCTTTTTAACAACAAAATAGTACCTTGATTATCCCCTGGGGAAAAAAGCACTGCCTTTAATATTGTTAACAAGAAGATCTGAGGGTCTAAATTAAATATTTCCTCTAAAATAACATTGTTTGCTTTCAATATTTGTTTCCAAAATCCCTTGGCATAAACCCAGGACAAAGAGCAAGGTACAAAAATGTTTTAAGTGAAAAACTGCTCTGGGGATTGATGATATCACAGGCATTGGCCGAGTTTGCATGTCATATTAAACCATAGCTTAAAACAAACTGTAGTTTAGTGTGAATGAGCAGTGTGCTCATGTACACTACTCTAAATTTCCTATGGCAATATTTCCAGGGGCCTTGGCCCTCAACTAGGGTCTGTGCTTCTTTGGAGAATTGAAGATGCAGTAGAGGCTGTTGTAGATTTAAGAAATATGATTTATTTACATTTAGACAGAGGGAGTCCAGATCTTACAGCATGGTCATCTCAAGAGGAGCTTGTTCTCTACAACAGTGCAGTACTGGAGCCCAAGGCACCTCACCCAGGCAGCCTTCAGCCATCCTGCCCAAGATGGAGTTGTTTTCCCTTCTTGTTCTCCTTCTTGTTCCCAGCACACCTTGCTAAAGAATTTTTTTTCTTGCAACCTCACACGCACACACCATCTTCTTGGCAACCTCTGTCTGGCCCAAGAATTCCTCTTAGATGGACAATCAACACCTTTCGTCATGTTAACAGCTTTGCTCTTCATTAGCCCAATCAGGCTGATTTGCATAACCCAGCCCAGGGATTCCTTGTCTGGCGCAGTTCTGCATCTTGCATTTTCATTCATATCCCAAATAATGAAATCCTACCATTTATTAATTTCTGGGGGGGGGGGGTTGGAGGGGGGGCAACCTATAACAATACATACCTGCGTGAATATATACTTGGGTTGTGCAGATATGAATGGGATGCACAGTCCAATTTGCAATCAAAATGTACATACCTACCGTATTTTTCGCCCCATAGGACGCACTTTCCCCCCTCCAAAAATGAAGGGGAAATCTGGGTGCGTCCTATGGGGCGAATGCAGGCTTTCGCTGAAGCCTGGAGAGCGAGAGGCATCGGTGCGCACCGACCCCTCTCGCTCTCCAAGCTTCAGGAAGCTATCCGCAAGCCTTGCAAGCCCGGTGGGAGTACCCGCGGGCTCACAAGGCTTGCGGGCAGCAGCCTGCAGCCCCCGCGAGTGTCCGCAAGCCTTGCGCGCCCGGCAGGAGGTCCCGCCGGGTGTGCGAGGCTTGGGGCGGCAGCCTGTCGCCCGAAGCACGGGGAGCCCTCCGGAGGGCTCCCCCTGCTTCGGGCGAGTGTCTGCAAGCCTTGCGCGCCCGGCAGGAGGTCCCGCCGGGTGCGCGAGGCTTGGGGCGGCAGCCCGTCGTCCAAAGCACGGGGAGCCCTCCGGAGGGCTCCCCCTGCTTCGGGCGAGTGTCTGCAAGCCTCGCGCGCCCGGCAGGAGGTCCCGCCGGGTGCGCGAGGCTTGGGGCGGCAGCCTGTCGCCCCGAAGCACGGGGAGCCCTCCGGAGGGCTTCCCCTGCTTGGGGCAGGTGAGCGCAAGGCTTGGGGCGGCAGCCAGGGCTGGGAGGGGGAAATAATTTTTTTTAATTCATTTCCCCCCCAAAAAATGAGGTGCGTCCTATGGGCCGGTGCGCCTTATAGGACAAAAAATACGGTATATTGGATTCATTTGTAATTAGTTGTCCAGTAACACCTTGTTTGTGAACAATTACAGCTAGATTGAGACATTCTTTTTAGTGTGATATTATGCTTAATGTTGCATTTTAGTATTAAAAGGATTTGTATATTTCTTTCGTGTTACTATTCGTAGTTATTTATCTGGGAGTACTAACCAAAGTTCTCGAGCCGCTTACAATATATTTGTGACACAATAAAATAGCCGGTGATACAATAGTCACTACGGCAGGGCAAAGGTGTCTATAAGGCCCCTCATCCCTTTGTTCTCTGATGTTCCTGCAAGACTTGAATTGGTTCACCTTACAAAGCAGCCAGATTTCTACAGAAAGGACACAAGATCTCCTCTGACCTTAGAATTGCATTTGCAAAACCCGATGGGCCTTGAAATTGTGCTGGCGTTGACATCGTTTACGCTGATTGAAAAGACACAGCAAACACCTTGAGAGTTTTACTCTCCTCTAGTGCAACAGGCCTACTAACGTGCTGATTCAGCGTTTGGATATCTCACTTCCTGCCACAAATTCTATTTTCTCTCTTTGCTGTGGTTATCACTATTCTCGTATCTTTCCACATTCCTTCCACCTGTCTCTTTGCTGATGTCTTTCTATTGCGATATTCTGATGTTTGCTTCCCTCTGTCTCTCTCTCTCTTGAGCAAACACACTATGACGCCCAAGGACTTTCTGGAATTGTCATTTTACGAAAATTAAAGAGATGTGTGCTATCTCAGAAGCAAATCGTTATGCAACAAGCTCCAAATATTTTCTTTTACAATTATCCAAAGGACAGCAAAACCCACGGTTTTGTATTGTAATGTGCTAAGGATCTGGTAGCAGCGAAGCTCCTGACAATGACTGGCTGAGCTGCTCTCTCCAAGTGTGGCAAAATGCAGCATATGAAAACGATGTTGTGGTGTGGGTGAATTCATTCTGGGGAATCTCAGGGCAGCATATTGCATATTGTAGGCAAAGGTACTGTTAATGTAACTGTTGGAATGACTATAGTGCTTAAAGGAGGGTCTTAGAATTTCATACCCTCCAACATTTCTCCAGTGAAAATAGTAAAGGTAAAGGGACCCCTGACCATTAGGTCTAGTCGTGGATGACTCTGGGGTTGCGGCGCTCATCTCGCTTTATTGGCCGAGGGAGCTGGCATACAGCTTCCGGGTCATGTGGCCAGCATGACTAAGCCACTTCTGGCGAACCAGAGCAGCGCACAGAAACGCCGTTTACCTTCCTGCCGGAGCGGTACCTATTTATTTATGAAAACAGTAGGGACGTATGGTAATATTTAACCACCACAACTGTATTATTTATACCTGGCTCATCTGACTGGGTTGCTCCATCCCCTTTGGGCTGCTTCCAACATATATAAAAACATGCTAAAACACTAAACATTTTTTAAAACCTTCCCTATCCAGGACTGCCTTCAGATGTCTTCTAAAGGTGGTATAGTTACATCTCTTTGGTTTGGGGGGGGGGTGTCCCATAACCCAATATCCTCCAACATTTCTTCAATGAAAATAGGGATGTCCTAAGGAAAAGCAGGACATTCCAGGATCAAATCAGAAAGCAGGATGGTTTCTGTAAATCTGAGACCGTCCCCGGAAAATTGGGACACTTGGGAGTGTCTGGAATTTCATTCCACCCCCCTCCGCTACAAAAATATTAAATTGATATATGGGTGGTGCCTTTTTGCCACTAGCTATCAAACGATGACAAAAGCTGAGTCAAAGTATTTGGCCCAGTTTTAATTTCAGCACATACTCCTTTATGCCCAAGGGTTACAAACCTAAAGAAAGTTGAAAACAGGGATATCGTGTCCTCCCTAAAAGAGGGCATGTGTTGCGGTGAGGCCTGGAGACCAATCCCCTGTGTTGTGGGTGGGTAAGATTGGTCAGCCACAACATCCGACTGGTAGGTCCCTTGTTGTTGGGTACGATCTGGCCAATGGGGCGCAGTCCAAATGCATTGAGGGACCTATATATACCCATGCACGTGACCCAGAGCTTCCTCCTTCACCACGTGCATTCGGAACTCCCACCCACCTCTCCCTACTTTTAAGGCTTGTGCGCTTGACCTCGTTACACCGCCGTGTGCTGTCTGTTGTTGGGACAGGGGCACAGCAGGAATTTCCCCCACTTGGCTGATGCCATTTGGGTTTCGCCTGCCGCGTAGCAAATCGTCACAACTTGTAAGGTTACGGATAGGCTCTGGTTCAGGTGATAGGGATGGGAGAACGCTCTCGCCATCCCTATGTGAAGGGTATTCCGTTAAAGGAATCCAGGGACTCAAATGGTTTGGTCAACCCCTGAGAGGGGGTTGTGCCCGTGCCTGAGTCCAGGGGGGTATTTGGGTGGTGGAGATAGCCTGTTCCCGACTTTTCACCTATCCAGGTGTTCACCCTTGGCTGACCTATGCTGGAACCCTGGGTCAGCGCTACTTGCAAGTGTGCAGGGAGCTAGTCGAACCAGAGCCCATGCAACCACTCACTTTCTGTAATCAACAAAGTTGTGGCCTAAATTCTGCCAAAAACCAAAGCTAAAATTTGATTCAAGTGTTGATTTATTTAGGGGGGAGGCCTCTGGGTCTGAACACGCGATAGGGATCCCCAGACAAAAAGGGGACCAAACTGTTTCTTATCTAAGTATCCTGTTTGCAGTTTGTTGAGTGCAACTCTGCCAAGGTACGAGTTCTATCAGTCAGGCTTGGCACCAGCCAAGAACCCCTGTCCCCGACTCTTTAGGATGTAATGTTTGCTTAAAATGTTGACAGCTCTGCCTTCGCCACAGACTGAACTCAATTTCCTGCTTCCTGGTTATTCCGTCAGAACAATAGTAGAGGCCATAGAAGGTGCTGTGCTCACCCTGTTCTCTTGAGTCAGCGTCTTTTTCCATGGGGTTAACAATTGCCATACTGAAGTCTCTGGGAATCTTGCCACTGACTTCAATCTGCGCATCTATAATGAGAGGGGATTTGCTTCTTTGAAGCTTATGGTACTATTTTACTAAACAGGTGCAAGCTTTCAGCAACTGTTCCTGCCCGGCTCCAGTGAAAGCTGGTTATACGCCAGATAGACTGCAGCCAAAACCCATTCAGTCATAATATCTTTTGTGGGGAAGGTGGTGGTTGAAATAGATTGGAAAAGGAGACCGTGCCTGGAAGTGGCAATGGGAGTTAATTAATTCAGGAAATTACTGACTCAAGTACCCAGCATGTGTACTCTTATCATACACTTGTTATTAAATACGTTTGGAGTGCCAAACATTAGATTTTTATGAGTACATGTTGACAATGGACTGTTGAAGTTATGTAACCCTAAGGCTGTAAGCCGGCACAGCCCTATCAGTAAGCAAAGCAAAGAAGCCACTTCAGATGTTGCAGACTGGGGACTCTAAAGAAAAAGGATTTGATGAAAGTGGATCAAAGTTTTTTTTTAAAAAAATAATTTTTATTAACAGGCCAATCAAATCACATTATTTCCAAGTCACATTAATTCCAAATTATACAGCCAAATTTTTAAATTTTGTTGGGGGTACCCATACTTCAAGCTCCGAACGGAGGTCCAAGCATCACTTATATTGCTGCTTTAATTAAACAGTTCTATCCAGTTCTATCCAGATAGTCTCTTTATTACTTTCTTCATCTTCTTGTTGTCATCATATGTTCCTTTCTTTGCGATCTCTGATAATCTTCACAAGCGGGTTGGAAACAAACATCCTCTGTGTGGGTTTTACACTCTCCAAAAATCATAAAAGTGGATCAAAGTTTGAATTAGAGATACTAAGTAATGATTCTAAAATTTTGTCTAAAATGTATAAATTGCTGCTTGAATGGCATTTGAAGGATGAGGAGGTTAAGTTGGTTATGATTCACTGGGCCAAAGATTTTGGGTATAATATACAGCTGAGTGATTGGGTGAAATTATGGAAAGAAGGTTTAAAATTTACTGCATGCAATGTCCTAAAAGAAAATGTGATGAAAATGATGTATAGATGGTATATTACACCTGTCAAGTTAGCGAAAATGTATAAAGTCAGTAATAAATGTTGGAATTGTAAAGAAAAAGAGGGAACATTTTATCACATGTGGTGGGAATGTAAAAAGGTGAAATGCTTCTGGGAGATGATATATAATGAGATTTAAAAAATGTTGAAATGTACATTTATAAAGAAACCAGAAGCATTTTTACTGGGCATTGTTGGGAGTGATATAAATAGAAAGGAATATAAGCTCTTTTTATATGCAATAACAGCAGCAAGAATATTACTGGCCCAAAAATGGAAGCAAGAAGAATTACCGACGATTGAAGAATGGAGGATGAAGTTAATGGACTATGCAGAACTAGATAAACTAACAGGAAGTATTCGAAACTGGCGGGACCAGAAATTCACGGAAGACTGGAGTAAATTTACGGACTATTTGAAAAGTATTTGTGAAGATCAGACCACGTTGTAGGTTTGCAAGAAGTTTTGTGAGGAGTATTATTGGAAGTATTGCAAAATGGAGAAGGGGAAGGATGATTTGTTGAGATGTAAAGGCAATATAAGGTTAAGAAATGCATAAGAAGTGGTTAAAACGGTGGATCATCAGAGGTGCTGATGGAAGTGTAAAAAGATTGTATAAGTGATTAGTTTTGTGGTACATTTTATAATTTATATGTTAAAATCAATAATATTTTTTTTAAAAAAAAGATGTTGCAGACTGGGGGCTGGGACTAGCGGAGAGGTACTGGAAGGCAGATCCATGTGTGCTGTATCTATGCTCCCCACCAGCCCATGTCCCCATGCAATCATTGAAATAACATTGAACTGCCTATCCTTTGTGTGTGGAAAAGCAGCACTGTTTCATAAGCTACCACTCACTGCAAACTTATGCACACCTACAGAAGAGTAGGAATGGGCAAATCTCTCAATTCTGGGTTCTCTCGCTGCTGAAAGTAGGTGGGTTGTGAGTTCTTTGTGGTGTAAATGGGCATTGTTGTCTTGGAAGATGTTTAGTAGGGCCAATTCTGGGGTGATGTCTAATACTTGCTTAGTTATTTTACATATTTCTCGTATGGCTGTTGTCCAGAATAGTTGGATTTTGGGGCACTCCCATGTCTCAACAAATGAAACTGATTTGTAAAAATGTAACATGGAAAAAATACGAGAGGCATTACACATACTTCTGTAAAACGAGAAAATCTTTAATAAAAATACCGTATTTTTTGCACCATAACACTCACTTTTTTCCTCCTAGAAAGTAAGGGGAAATGTCTGTGGGTGTTATGGAGGGTATGCCTACGGATGGCGGGGGGATCTGCTGCAGTCGTGAGCAGAGGATCCATGGTTCCCCTTCCTTCCCTCCTCCGTGGCTCGCTTTGAAACAGCAAAGCGGGAGAAGAGCCGCTGAGTGGGGAGGAGAGAGGGACAGAGAGCCTGCTTGCTTTAAAGGAGCAAAGCGGGAGAGGAGAGGAGCCTTCTCCTCTTATACCCCTCTTCTGCATTATTAACAGCATCCTTCTCCACCCACCCTACGCGTGTTCCTTGTCCCTTGAGTGCTTTCCCTTCCCTCCCCACTTAAAACATGGTTACAAAGCACGGATCCACATGGATCCTCAGGATTTTTGCACTGGGTCACCCCAAATTCACCATCAGATCACATAGCATGTCCATGGCTACGGCTTGCACCAAAAAAATCATGCACCCACTGTGGCCTGGGGCCACAGTGGTGCAAAAACATGGTTACAAAGCATGGATCCACATGGATCCTCAGGATTTTTGCATTGGGCTACCCCAAACTCACCGTCAGATCACATGTCTGTGGCCACAGCTTGAACCACAAAAATCATACATCCGCTGTTTCGTTTAGAATATTTTTTTTCTTGTTTTCCTTCTCTAAAAACTATGTGTGTGTTATGGTCGGGTGCGTGTTATAGAGCGAAAAATACGGTAAATAAGTTACACCTTCAAAATAATAATAATAATAATAATAATAATAATAATAATAATAATAATAAATAATAATTCTGGGTTCTCTCCATTTCTCGTTTTCCCCATTTTAAGTTTAGTTCTCCACATTCCCAAATCGGTTTCTCAATTTTTTTTTAAAAAAGGAATTTATCAGTGTATTGGTGCAAATTTCTCCTAATATACACGTTTTGCCTAACAGACACATTTTTGCAGAGCAATTTCCCCATAGAAGATGCATTTTGGTTGTTTTCACAAATATACGCATTTTTATGCATGCTTTTGTCCTAGCCCATGCATTTGTCCACACATTACTTGGCCAGAGAACTGCGCCGCAAAATGTGGAGAAGTGTGAGCTCAAAAGATGGCCGTGTTCTTGGTTTTATATTGTTTTGGAAAGAGCAAATTAGGTAGGTTCTCCCCAGGTAGGGCTGCGTCGGGGTTTTTTTATTTTTGCAATGCTGCATCCGCGCCGGAGGGGACGCATCGGACCGCAGGGAGACCCCTTGGCGGGCGTGCAAGGCAATGCATGCGTGCAGGCGTTGCATGGAGTGCAGTGCAATGCAATGGCAATGCGGCGCCCTGCATGCATGCATGCAACTTCCACCGGCGCTCCGGACTTGGCAGGTGAGGGGGGTCCCCAGTGGGCGGCAGAGAGAGCCGGGAGGGCGAAGGGGAGCCGGGGGGAGCAGCGCTGCTCCCCGAGCCGAGCCCGGGGGGAAACTTCGGTGTCGTTGCGCCGGGTGTTGGAAGCGGAGGCTGGCGGGGGCCCCTCACCTGCAAAACCTGGTCGCCTCTCATATATTTTGTGCATTGCATTCATCGCCCGCTTTCTCCTCCAAGGAGCTCCCGGGGGTGCGCGTGGTTCTCCCCGTGTTATCCTCGCAACAACAGCCCTGCGAGGTGGGTCAGGCGAGTGGCCCAAGGGAGCACCCAGGGATTGTCCTGGCCAGGTGGGGTGATTTGAACCCTGCTCTCTGCCCGGTCTTCGTCCTCATTTAGCCCCCACATGTGCATGACTGTGCATGACTGAGGTTTTCCCCCCTCGTCTTGGCTATGGTGTGAGTCTGTGCTGTTAATTAATGGGGTTTTGCCTTCGGAGAAGATGAGCCAGCCCTCAAGGAGGTGATTATGTAATTTGCTAGCAATACATGTCCCTCCCGGCATGACGCTGCGCGCTGATGTCACGGGGCTGTAATGGTGGTGTGCCTCGAGATTTTTTTCATGAAACAAGTGTGCCTTTGCCCAAAAAAGGTTGGGAAACACTGTACTAATGTACATATTTTTGTACGCAATTTCCTCAAATATAATGCATGTTCTTTCCCCCAATGTATTGATTTTTATGCACACTTTCCTCCTAATATATGCATTTTTGTAAACATTGTTTGTATTTGCTCCTGCATTGAGTTTACATGTGTCTTTAAACTATTCATCTCAGATCAGGGAGATGCTTCTAGATTCTTGCTCAGTTTGCCTCTCTAAATAATGTGGTGCCATATCTAAGCCTGGTATTAAGTAAACGATATAGCTCCGGATAACAGTACCCAGTTATGTCTGACTGGAAACTGTGGTTTTTCCTCCTGTGCAATGCATTTCTTTCAAAATACCTTCCAGGAAATGCTGAATTGACGAAAAAGAAAATGCAACACCTTTTAAGCTAACATATTGGATTCTATTTGGATATCTAAGTAGAAACTGTATGTAATATTTATAAATCCACGTGAAATTTATGTATGCAAGCTTTCACACAGATTGTTACACATACTGTAAGATGTGTGCCGGTTGGTGGTTAGTATCATATAAAATGCCACCTATATCTGAAATGACTACTTCCACTAAAAAATGTGTGCAATCCCATTAAGTTCCGTAGGATTTTGAACATGCTTTAATCTTTTACGTTGAAATAAATAGGCCATAAAAGTGCTTGGATTGGGTTTTACATTTCTTACACTGGGGAGAGGGCTTTTAGGTTACGTAGTGATCATGACTTGTGATCCCTAAGCACATCTGCTAGGATAGTCTATTGCACAAGCCTTATTGAAATGAATAAGATTTGCATGTTTTAATTTTTGATTAATGACAGATAGATGAATGGAACTAACAAAAGAACAGAGCAAATGAATGTGTTACAATTGTACTTTTTAAAAAAAATATTAAAAAAATAATGCATGTTATAATCTTATAGCCTTGCACCGTTACAGCCAATGTACTGGAGCTCTGTTTCATGTTCCCCCCCCTTCCTTTCTGTATTATCTCCCTGTAATTTTGCAATTTTGTAAAAACGAAACGATTGAAAGCAGATGGAGAGAACAGAAGGAGCGATTAAGGATGGGTGGTGATACATTATTTTCTCCTGACTATACTCCTATTCAGGGACGTGGATGGCACTGTGTGTTAAACCACAGAGCCTAGGACTTGCCGATCAGAAGGTCGGCGGTTCGAATCCCCGCAACGGGGTGAGCTCCCGTTGCTCGGTCCCTGCTCCTGCCAACCTATCAGTTCGAAAGCACACCAGTGCAAACAGATAAATAGGTACCGCTCCAGCAGGAAGGTAAACAGTGTTTCCGTGCGCTGCTCTGGTTCGCCAGAAGTGGCTTAGTCATGCTGGCCACATGACCCAAAACCTGTACGCCGGCTCCCTGAGCCAATAAAGCGAGATGAGCACCACAACCCCAGAGTCAGCCACGACTGGACCTAATAGTCAGGGGTCCCTTTACCTTTACCTATACTCCTATTCAGGTACTCCTCATCTCGTGATTATAATTGTGTGGGAGGTAGTGAGGGGGGTAACATTTCCTGCCCCCAACCACTCTGTTGCATCTCCATTGCGTCATCCATTCACTTCTAATGTATTGTATGGGAAAACATATGCAGCATAGTTCCTGCTATAAGAGAATAGACTCCCTGTGCAATTTAGAACCCTAATCTAGACTTAAATTCCATGGATTTCAACGAGAGAGATGCGCAGCCCGGTCTCATGCATATCTACTTGGAACTAAGTCTAACTGTGTCCAGCGTTGTTCATTCCTGAGTAAGTATGCATAACCACGTGCTAAATACTCCCAGAAAAATCAATGGGACCCGAGAGTGCTTCATATTGGTTGGATCATGCCCAAAGATTCTTTACACAAATGATGAAGGCGATTCTGTTGAAATACGGCATCCTTTTATAAAATACTTTACTGATAACCCTGAAGAATGGCAAACACCAAAATTACAAACTAGGCTCTTAAATAGACTGATCCGTCCTGAAGGTTTTTTTTTTGTAATTATCATTATATTTTGGAAATCAATAAAACTATATTTATCTAAAAATACACATATCTGGGTTTCTTTTATCTGATAATTATAATTGTCTATAAATATTCATTAAAAGAAAAACACTTTTGGGAAAAGGCTGAGAATCTTTGCAACACTTTCTCCCCAACACATGCAACCTTAACCTTAGCTCTTAAAAATGTCACAGTGGTCATCAAAATGGTAGTAAAATTCATCTTCATCGGAGTGGCTGTCAGCTAGTGTGAAAAATACAGGTTCCCATCCAGACTTGTTCCCAGCAACTATTGAAAGAAACTGTATGGCTTGGGAAAAGTGGTCACCTTCAAGTGGGAACTGGTTCTTGGAAGTTACAAAAGTGTCAGTAATGGGAGGCAGGCTAGAGCGGTGATGCTCACCTGATGTTAGAAGTGAGCTAGCACTGTAATAAAAAAATAAAATAAAATAAAATGTTATTTATATCCCGCCCTCCCCAGCCGAAGAGTGGCTAACAACAGTAAAATAATACAGCATTCTAAAAGCAATTCATTATAAAAATCAGTTCAAATCAAATTAACGGCAACCATTGGGCTAGAATTCTGAGAGGATTACCAAAGGAGGGGGTCTGGCTGTGCCTTGGCCAAAGGCCTGGTGGAACAGCTCTGTCTTGCAGGCCCTGTGGAAAGATGTCAAGTCCTGCAGGGCCCTAGTCTCTTGGGACAGAGCGTTCCACCAGATTGGAGCCACAGCAGAAAAAGCCCTGGCTCTGGTTGAGGCCAGCCTAACCTCCCTGTGGCCCGGGGCCTCCAAGATGTTTTTGTTTGAAGACCGTAAGGTCCTCCGTGGGACGTACCAGGAGAGGCGGAGTAAGTTGGAGTTAGCTCTGTATTTAAAAAATCATGATCTGCAAATGAGTGCCAGGCCTAGCACACTAATTCCTGGTACCTCCTCAGCTTCCGACACCTCCTTTCCCCAGTCTTCTCCCTCTGACCACTCATCATTGTCACACCACCACTCCCCGGGCACTGAGCCTTCTTCTCTTGGTGGCTCCCCAGCTGGTTCCTCCCACCATTCTTCGGCACCCAACCAGTCCATGATACCTGAAACCCTGACAACTGAGTCACTGCTTCCTACTGGTACTGTAAGGAGCAGCAAGGCAGCAGAGAGTTGACATGATGTAAACACACCAGCAAAGCCAATCTGATGCTCCTGCTAGTGTGTTTTCACTGTGCTGACCTCCCCAGTCCCTTGCCCTTCCTCTACTCCATCCTAGAAGCTCCAGCAACGCACCTATCAGGAGCAATTCAGTGTCCCACCATACTATCCACTGCTGGAAAGGTTATGTGTGGTGTTTTTTTAGTATCACAACATCTTGGAATAAGTCAATATAAGACAGCTGCTGCATGAAGAGGAAGACATCTTCCACGAGTTGACCAGGTGAGTAATAAAATGTTTGTGCAGGTGTAGGTGCTGCCCCACCCTGAGGAAAAGGCTGTAAGAAAAACATGGGCCTGAAATTAGTTTGGATTGACACACCTAGGTAGGCAGGGCATTTGGGCTGAGCTGGGCACACCCTGTTCATCCTAGATTTGCTCAGGCTGATTTTTCACTGGCATTGAGCGTCAACCTGTGTTTGAGCTGTAACACGTCAGTTCTGACAGCAGCTCACAAGACTGAATACTCCTCCGTAACATTTCCCCACACACAGAAAACTAGAATATCAGGAGATATAGTTCGAGTGTGCCACATACACCTTAAGATGCTAGTTTTTCTGGAGGATGTTTTGTTTTATACTAAGAATATTCAATTATGTCAGCTCCCACCTGTAATTTGAAGTTGAATAGTCCAGAAACAGGTTTAGCTCCTCTGTGAAAACTAAGCCTTATTAGTTGGTGTTATCTGGAGCTGATTTATTTATTGTGCTTACATTACCAGTTCTTACTCATAGCACCACATATTTTCACTATGTCCTGAAAGGCTTAAGCCCTATTGTAGCTCGACTTTAAGAAGAAGAAGAAGAAGAAGAAGAAGAAGAAGAAGAAGAAGAAGAGGAGGAGGAGTTTGGATTTGATATCCCGCTTTATCACTACCCCAAGGAGTCTCAAAGCAGCTAACATTCTCATTTCTTTATAAATTTATTAAATGCAACTTTATAAATTAATTAAATGCAACTCCAGCTTATGCAGAGGGTAGGCACCCTCTCTATTAGCGTCTTAAAAACTTTAGATACTTTTTTAAAAATTATGGTCTGCATTTTGGTGGTTTTTTTATTTTTATATTCTGAAACTGTTGCTATTTATTAATGGAATTTTAATGTTGTATTGTATTTCTTTGTTGTAACCTGCCTTGGAAGTGTACCCTTCCAAAAGACGGGTTAAAAATCCATTAAATAAAATAATAACATGTGGGCCAAACAAAGAAAATCCTGGATATTTTTTAGGAGACTTGTTGAAGCATAATAATTTCTATCAATGAAAGTATAGCTGGGGCCTCATCCCATTGTGGATAACAAAACAGCAATGGCTAGCTAGTTTCATTGTTTATGAGGGGAATGACTGAGGAAAGTCTAGGAAAGTCTTGACTTCTATCATCCTCCATTTTTAAAAAAAAGATATTTATTGAATTTTCACAAATTATAAAATCGAACACAATACAAACAAACACACACAAAAACAAACAAGTATAATTTCAAATCCTTATTCTCTTAAAACTTACTTCACCGACCTTCTCATACCTCCCCTTTCTGCATTCCAATTTCAAATATTTCGTTCAGCAAATCCTCACCCTTAATTTAATCTAATTGTAATCCTTTCTTTTCCTTTAACCTAATCTTTACAGCTGTAGTTCGCTTACTTCTATAGCCGCAGCATTTTAACACTCATTAATTTTACAATGTCTCTTAAGATAGATCTTAAATTTCTTCCAATCTTCTTCCGCCATCTCGTTTCCCTGGTCTCGGATTCTGCCAGTCATTTCTGCCAATCCCATATAGTCTATCACCTTCATCTGCCATTCTTCCAGGGTGGGTAGTATCATCCTCCATTTTTAATCAGGGGATTTGGTCGTCAGACAGTTCTTTTTTAATTAGGACAACTGGTTCGCTCCAGAGCAGGAGAAAAAACAAACTTGCTCCATCCTCCATGTGAAAGCCCTTTAGATATTTGAAGATGGCTATCATATCTCCTCTCAGGCTCCTCTTTTCTAGGCTAAACATACCCAACTCCCTTCATAAGGCTTGGTTTCCAGACCCTTGTTCATCTTGGTTGCCCTCCTCTGCACACATTCCAGCTTGTCAATATCTTTCTTAAATTGTGGTGCCATTAACTGGACACAGTATTCCAGGTGTGGTCTGATCTAGGTAGAACAGTACTATTACTTCCCTTGATCTGGACACTATACTTCTGTTGATGCAGCCTAGGATAGCATTAGTTTTTCTTCTTCTGCTGCTGCATCATCATCATACTTACTGTTGAGTCATGTCAAGCTTGTGGTCTACTAAGACCCCTGATCCTTTTCACATGTACTACTGGCAAGCCAAGTGTCCCATATATTATATTGGTGGAGCTGGTTTTTCCTGCCTAAGTGCAGAACCTCACATTTGTGCCTTTTGAATTTCATTCTGTCATCTTGGACTCTGTCCTCCAATCTGTTAAGGTCCTCTTGAATCCCAATTCTGTCTTCTGTGGCATTAGCAACCCCTCCCCTCCCTAGCATTAGTGTTCCCATATTTAATTAACTTTAGTTAATTAACTGGAAGAGAGCCTGCTCCTTTCCCACTTTGCCAAGCTGAAAATCAAACTTCGAGATTGATAATGCTTTGATAGTCATCACTGCAGTTGTACTAATATTAAATCAATTTCCTGCTGGTAAACATCGTTCTGCCTTGTAATTCATTCAAGTTACTTTAATTTTACACCCTGTAAACTTCCGGAAGGTGGTGGTGGTGGTGGTTGTTTTCTTAGAAGGGTGGGAATTGCTTTTGATAAGTAACAGACAGGAAAACCTGATGCAGATAAAGCAAAGGTGATTATGGCAACATTTCATGGGCGGATATGATATGCTCAGCAGCTTCCTTTCCCAATTCCACACTGCAATCACAACTCTTATCTGTGAATATATCATACTTGAATAAAAAGCCAATGAGTAATTCCACCCAATTTCTCCTGTAGAGTACCTTAGTAAACAAGAGTCCTAGATTCACTGGAGATGAATATTCAAGATCTAATTTTTCGGCTGAATGTGTGAGAACATGAATGTAGGAAGTGTTGCTGTGTCAAACAACAAAAGTAACAAGCTTGTGCCCATGATTCTGCCCTCTGTGTCACAAGAAATGGTGAGCAAATGAGCAAATGAGGACTTGACTTGCCAGAACTTCTTGTTCTTCCATTGACTCTTGAGTGATATGCAAGTCATGTTGTCGTAAACTGAAAGAATTTCAATTGCTGATTGAGATTCTGCAGTGCTCCCTTGAACCTCCACCCCAACTAAATGTCACCTTCCACATGGTGTTTATAGATTCCTAGTCTTTGGTTTCTCTGTGGTTTAGCATTCAAATTCAAACCAAATAAATAAAAATAAAATTCTGCTCCTGTCTAGGATTGGAGGATAAGGCAGAAACCCAAAGATCATCCTGAGATGTCCCTCCTCCTCATCCACCGCTGCAGTCACTCAGGACAAGCGCCAGCTCCTCCTCCTCCCCAAGCGTGGTGACGGCACTGGCGGGGGGAAATAGCGGCATTCTGAAATGAATTAAGAAGCTGGGATGTTTTGCGTAATTCCAGGACTGTCCCTGGAAAATAGGGACACTTGGAGTGTGTGTAAAGACTTTGGCAGAAACCAAGATGAGAGTTCTTTGTCCAGTTGTGATGACCAGGACATGGGAATCCCAAATCTCATCATCGCTGACCACTGGCCATGTCACCTGAGGCTAATGGAAGTTGTACAGAAACAACCGGAGGACCAAATATTCCCACAGGGACAGGGACCAATCCATTGGGGAGGGGAGGAGCAAGCAGAAAGCCTTTGAGCCTACTACAGGCCCAAGAAGATGCCAGAGGGATAGTTTCTCAAGGAAAGGTACCACAGCCCAACTCAACATTACAGTGGTACCTTTGGTTACAAACACTTCAGGTTACAGATGCTTCAGGTTACAGACTCCGCTAACCCAGAAATATTACCTCAGGTTAAGAACTTTGCTTCAGGATGAGAACAGAAATGGCGCGGCAGCAGCAGGAGGCCCCATTAGCTAAAGTGGTACCTCAGGTTAAGAACAGTTTCAGGTTAAGAACGGACCTCCAGAACAAATTAAGTTCTTAACCTGAGGTACCACTGTATTACGAGCAATCCCTAAGATCATCCAGATGTTAGTTGTCCCCTTTGTTACAGAGGGTGGAGTAGCTTTGAGGGTTGTTAATCCCATGCTGTGGAACACTCTTCTAGCAGAGATTTGGCAGGCCTCCTTGCTTTTGACTTCCAGGTGTCTCTTGAAGACTTTTTGATGTCAGCAGGCCTAGGCAGTTGTTTAAAACTTTTCTTGAGTAGCCAGATGATTTAAAGATGGTTTTGCATTGATTTCAATGTTTTTATATTGCTGCACTTCACCTTAATATTTTTTGAGAGGACAGTATATAAACATGTTAATAAAGAAATAAAATGCAACAATTATCAATGGCTTTCCTGCCCTGCAGATTCCTAAAGAGCTCTGCTACCTCTTAACCACTCTCTTTTGTTTCTGCCCTTTGGAAATATTTCAGTCTCAGCCCTGTGCTGAATTGCATTTCCACTATTATTGTGCCAAACATGCTCAGAACAGACTCTGCTCCAGAGCATAGCTTTGCCTATGGGTCTTTCCTGCACTTTCCTTCCCAAGTTGTCATATAAGACTAATGAATGTATACAAGAGGAAATCAAAGCCTGCGTTGGCTTCTTAATCATTCTGAAAAAATGCCAGTTGTTGGTCAACACAATAGTTTCTTAACCATTGGGGAGGGGAAAATGCAAGTTGATAAGAGCATGAAGACTTTGTGGAGAGAGCCGAGCTCAATACAGTGGTACCTTGGAAGTCGAACGGAATCTGTTCCAAAAGTCCGTTCGATTTCCAAAACGTTCAGAAACCAAGGCGCGGCTTCTGATTGGCTGCAGGAAGCTCCTACAGCCAATTGGAAGCCACGGAAGCTGTTATGTACTGAAGTTCTCACCCTGGGCCAGCAGGAGGATACTGTAGTTTTCACTCAGGTCCACATATGCAAATAAGGGATTGAAAGTGACGTTCTGTGATTGGATAGTTACAGAAAATGGTTACTGTTGCGTTCTAGTGGAGCTCTATATAAGCAGGCTGGCTGAACCCTTCAGTTCAGTTCTGTTCTGGCCTGTGAATAAATAAGAGCTGTTTGAAGAATCACTGTGTCGTCTGATATGTTCACCCACAACTTAACAGAAGCCGCGTCAGACGTTCGGGTTCCAAAGAACATTCGCAAACCGGAACACTCACTTGCTGTGTTCGGGAGCCAAAACATTCGAGATCCAAGGTACGACTGTATTACAGAGCAGACCTGCACAACTTATTGCCAGGCATGTGCCTACCAGCCACTTTCCTGCAGTGTCTCATGGCCTGTGTTGGGCTTTGTAGGTCACAAAATTGTGCAGGCCTACCTTGTAGCATGGTAGATAGGCATGGTAGAATGAAGCTGCCTAGCAGCCCAGTCTTGCTGGACCAGCAAATAAAGCCTAGGATGAGGTGTACCAAGAGCTGTGCCAGCTACAACAACAGCTTGGAGTTGGTGGCGTTATATGAGTGTTGAAAACATGCTCCTTGCTTATGCAGAGAAGCTCTTCCCTTGGGGTGGGGTGATCTGCGATGAGCTGCCATTTGCTTAAACACACTTGCACACCCACAGAGAGAGTTCAGAGATATCACATCTACTTACACTGGTAGGATGAAAGCCAGATTTGGGGTTTGATCTGACAGGAAACAGTTTTGGAGCTGACCGGGAGGGAAACCAGGCATAGAAACTTGCAACATCTCACAGATGGAATCAGGGGGCACTCTTGTGATTGGTCTGGTGGGACAGGGGTAGAGTCCAGTAGCCCAAGGCCATGTCCCTCCCAATGGCTAGTGGTGGACCAACACAATCCAGGCTTTAGTAATAATAATAATAATAATAATAATAATAATAATAATAATAATAATAATATTTTTTATTTATCTGCCGCCCATCTGACTGGGTTTGACATCCACTGGGAGCAGGGTCGGATTTAGATTTGATGAAGCCCTAAGCTATTTAGGTAATGGGGCCCTTTATATGTCCAGCTGTCCTTTGTCAACAACAAATTGTCAGTTTTTGTGTGTTGAATATATAGTGGTACCTCGGGTTACATACGCTTCAGGTTACGTATGCTTCAGGTTACAGACTCCACTAACCCAGAAATATTACCTCGCATTAAGAACTTTGCTTCAGGATGAGAACAGAAATCGTGTAGCAGTGGCGCAGTAGGAGGCCCCGTTAGCTAAAGTGGTGCTTCAGGTTAAGAACAGCTTCAGGTTAAGAACAGACCTCCGGAACGAATTAAGTTCTTAACCTGAGGTACCACTGTATGTTATATGGTAATCTATGGACCTAATAGGTATCTAAAACCATTTGCACATAACAAAATATGTATTTTATCAAAGTACCGTATTTTTTGCTCTATAAGACTCACTTTTCCCCTCCTAAAAAGTAAGGGGAAATGTGTGTGCGTCTTATGGAGCGAATGCAGGCTGCACAGCTATCCCAGAAGCCAGAACAGCAAGAGGGATTGCTGCTTTCACTGCGCAGCGATCCCTCTTGCTGTTCTGGCTTCTGAGATTCAGAATATTTTTTTCCTTGTTTTCCTCCTCCAAAAACTAGGTGCGTCTTGTGGTCTGGTGTGTCTTATAGAGCGAAAAATACGGTAATTGTTGAAATACAATTAATACAGTTTTTTCCCTTTAATTTTTTTGGGGGGCCCCAAGAGAGTGGGGCCCTAAGCTATATAACTTGTTTAGCTTATACGTAAATCTGGCACTGACTGGGAGGGCATTCCACACGCCCTCTGCCTGGTTCCCTGTAACCTCACCTCCCACAATGAGGGAACCACCAGAAGGCCCTTGGAGCTGGATCTCAGTGTCTGGGCTGGAAGATGTGGCCCAGGTTGAAAGCAGGAACTAAAAGTGCATGTAAACAGATGCAAGCCACCTGCCCTGTGACAAGCCAAATAAAGACACTTATATATGCTCTATGTTGCATTGACATCAGTTGAAAGATACTGCTCCTTTCTGTAGCAGAAGAACACTCTAGCAGTCCATTATTTGCCCAAGGTCAGTCAGTGAATCCATGGCACAGAAACTGTAAGCAAAAAATATCCAGAAAATAATACAGGGATTTTTTTCCTGACCATATGTGGACTGCTCTGAGCCATTACAGTCTCCCCTTCCCACGCATAAAGTTAAGTCACAGGGCTTTCAGAGTAAATCCTAAGCTCCCTCATTTTAGGAATTAACCATTGATTACAGCTTTCTTGCAAGCAAACACTCACCAGAGAATACAAAGGGTATGTTCATCTCCACCCAATATTGCACTCCTAATTTCCCTTCCTCTATAAATTCCTCACAAAACAACTTTTTAAAATAGCCTGCCCCACCCCACTGATTAAATTTATGCCAATATATTTGTCAACAAGCTTTCTCAGCTAGATGACAAGGTGTTTATTTTGTATCACTTGCATTGTTTTTAAACCTATCTTTAGTTGTCTCTGTACTGTTTTTAAAACTATTTTTAGCTGTTTTATGGTATGTTTGCAAATTGCCTAGAGGCAATGTAAAAGGAAAATAATTAGAATTAGAATATCTCACCAGAACTCAGTTTTCTGTTTTCAGTAGCATCTCTGGGCCCTCAACTTCAGAAAAAATATATTCCTGGGCATATGCAGAGTGCCATTCCCTACCAGTGAATGGCTACAATCTCTGGTCTTCCCACACACAAAGGTTGACTGAGACATTCCTGGGCATGTTTTAAAAATTGTTATTACCAGAGCTTAACCAATTGTCCTTTCCCTCAACAGCAAAAATCTACTCTGGTTTGTCCCTTCTTGCCAACAGTTCCAAAAGATGTGTACATATGCTGTCGCATTAGCGAGCCAGGTGGAAAATGCACTTTTCAAAACAACAACAACCTGTTAATTTTTTATTTTATTTTGCTTGAATGTGTGTGTGCAATGGTGAAGAAAGCCTTTATCTTAGCCAACCTTCTGCCCTTCCCCCATCCCACTGCGAACATTCATCGCAATGTCCAGAAGTGGTCTTGGGAGAAGCAGAGAGCGCCGCCGCTGACCGTTAGTAAAGTCTCTAATTTGCACCGGACACTAAGACTTTTAGAGAAGCTCAGAGGAGAGGAAGCCAGAGCACATTTTGCCAGTTTCTTGGTTTGCCTCAAGCACGGAAGGACACATTGTGTGACAATTGCAGTTTGGGGCATCGTTGGTGTTCTCACCCTGAAGTTCTCACCCTGGGCCAGCAGGGGGATGCTGTAGATAGTTATGCAAATAAGGGGTTGAAAGTGACGTTCAGTAATTGGATAGTTTTAGGAAACTGCTACAGTTACGTTGTACTAGAGCTCTATATAAGCAGGCTGACTGACCCCTTCAGTTCAGTTCTGTCCTGGCCTGTGAATAAACAAGAGCTGTTTGAAGAATCGCTGTGTCGTCTGATATGTTCACCCACAACTTAACAGTTGGGTATCTGATATGAAAGCTTGCAGGGAAGTATTATGAAGCCCACCTAGGGCTTTAGTTGCCTTAGGCTGAGGGGGAGGGATTTGTAGTAGAGAAAAGGAAAGATGCATATACGGCGGAGTCTGGCTCTGAATAATGTGATAGTAATAACATGAAGATAAGCAGCTCAGATGCTGCCTTAGGATTTGCTGCACTCAATGCACTCTCGGTTCTCTCTTCCGACAAAGAAATCGGTCCTGTAAAGTTCTTACCATTTCAGGAAGTACGGACCAGGAAACAGATTGGCATTATGGGAAACTCTGCCAATGCCCTTAGCTGTGGCCGCATACAGAAACCTCAGGCAGTATCTAAGTTGACTTGGGTTTCCACTCGTGCAGTGGAACTCTCAGCCTTCCTCCCCACCCCAGTCAGTGTTCTGGGGCTCCTCCCGACTCTCCAGAAAAGATTTGGAGTGGTCACAGGACATGTGAGGCAGTGGACTAGGGGGACTAAGCTAGTCCACTAAATGTTCCCTTGATGCCTCTTTCCCAAAGCCCAGGAAGCTTCTGCCCAGCTTAGGGAGGGAGGAGCAATGCTCACATGCACAACATTGCCCCCCCTTCCCCAATCGCCCTCGCAAACTGGTGCCTCTTGCCCTAAGTGTTCCCCTATGAAAAATTTCACCGCATGCCACTGATGTATGGGGAGGGGGGGGGCGGAATTCCATTGCACAAGTGGATTGAACAAGTTAGTGAGATCGTACCCCACACTCCCTGTATGAATATGGTGTCCCAGTGATCTAGAAGTTCTTCTTCTTCTTCTTCTTCTTCTTCTTCTTCTTCTTCTTCTTCTTCTTCTTCTTCTACTGTCCTATACCATGGGGTCTCAGGGCGGTTCACAGAATAAAATCAAGATATACCTAACAAAAATAAAAACAACAACCCAAGAGCCCGCCCCCCCAAAACCACACACACATTTTAAAAGGGCATAGAATGTAAATCGGATCAACTAAAGGCCTGGTTAAAAAGGAACATTTTTGCCTGGCACATAAAAGTGTATAATGAAGGTGTCAGGCGAACTTCCCTGGGGAGAGCATGCCACACATGGGGAGCCACTGCAGAGAAGGCCCCGTTCTCGTGTTGCCATCCTCCAGACCTCTCGAGGAGGGAGGGCCTCAGAAGATATCAGGGTCTGGATAGGTTCATATGGAAAGAGACGGTCCTTGAGGTATTGCGGTCCTGAGCCATTTAAGGCTTTATAGGTCAAAACCAATTCAAAACTTTGAATTGGGCCCGGGAACTAATAGGTAGCCAGTGCAGTTGGACCAGGATGGGTGTAATATGCCCAAACTGTCTTGCTCCGGTGAGCAATTCTGCACCAGCTTAAGTCTCCGAACCGTCTTCAGAGGCAGCCCTACGTACAACACATTGCAGTAATGAAATGCAGCACACAACATTGCCCCAATGGTCTCGGGTCGGTTCAGATCAAATTCCTTCCCACAACTCGGAGCGCTAGACAAGGAGATGGCTGAAAGGGGGCTCTCCTGTCTTGGTGCCTGCAGTAGCTGTCAGAACCAGCAGCCACTAAAGGCAAGTGGAGGCTTTTGTCCTTGTGGTGTTGCCTTTCGAGGTGAAGGTATGAATTAAGGACAAGTACTTTCAGAGTGTCCTGCAGGCTGGTGATTAGAAAACAAGGCTCCCAGATAGAGAGTGTTGACATCGGTAGCTTTGATCAGCTGGCACCTCTCCTTTCAGATTTTAATCAGTGGCTCGAAGTTACAGAACTATAGACCACAAAGCCTTTGGTCTCACTGGAATCCACCCCCCACCCCTCCAATCTTCCACAATGGCTTTCCACAACTATTACAGGGTTGGGCTCAAGTTTTACCAGCAACATAAATAGCATCCTGTTGCCTAATAAGACGCTCACCAGTTCCCAAGCTCAGGCTGTGTCAGTCTGGTTCAGCAGAAAGAAGAAGCCAAGCTGTGTGCATCCCCTAACTCACTTTGGGTATATTTTTGAAACGATAAACTCAGATTCGTCATAGTTATCACGCTATCTCTGCCAACGAAAACAGCAGTCTTGCACGGCGGAAAAAAACCATGTGTTTTGGGCTTTTGCTCTAAAATGCAGCCTTTTAAAAGTCCGACGCAAGATGAGAAAAGTAGAGCAAGGGGTTGGGCCTCCTGCAAGCGTCTCGCTGTCTATAGGGAGGTGCGGATTAACGTCTCTAATGCCAAAAGCAACTGTTTATTAAGTGAGCCGTAGCTTCAGGGTATGCAGATTGAGAGCATTCATCATCTCTGTGTTTATCATGCATTTATAAATACCGAAGGGAGTTTGCTGAAGACAGGCAGGGCAGAGCACGCTAATACGACAGAAGCCTAGCTTTGTGCAACCCTCACCTCCGGGAAGACGGAGGCAATCTTTTCTCCAAGAAACAGCTTGCTGCAACCAGTCCCATGAACATTCCACTGGCCTATAGGAAAAAGAGAAAGAGATCCCAATGCACCAGCCTTGACAGAAAACCAAGTGTGAAGATGAAGGGAACTGCAGTGGTTTGTGAAAGGGGAAAGCTCACTAGTGGAGAAGGGCCAAAGTTCTATCTCTGACATACCCAGGTCGAACTACTGTAGAAGAGAATCTTGTCTGAAAGCCAGCTGACAGACAATAACCCACCAACAGCATACAAATCAATGTGGCTAACCTGATCCAAAACACCCACCCACCCCACTCACACACGAAAACAAAGATCATCACAGCCAATCACAAACCAACAACCACACCCTGGGCCAACCCCAACCTCTCTCACCACCAAAGGGACACAAGTGAACAGCAGAGAACCTGCACAAGCAATGCTGACACCAAACCCTACATACATTAAGCAAAATAGAAACATCGCCACCCCACCCCCAACCCATCTCCCCCCCTCCACCCCTCTCCCCCTTATCTTCCTAATGTCTCAACAAATGAAACTGATTTGTAAAAATGTTACATGGAAAAAATACAAGACAGATACATTACACATACTTCTGTAAATCAAGAAAATATTTAATTTTTTAAAAAAAGATGAAAACCAGCTAACAATAATGACTTAAACCAGGGTTTCCAAAACTTGGGTCTCCAGCTGTTTCTGGACTACAGTTCCCATCAACCCTGACTACTGGTCCTGCTAGCTAGGGATAATTAGGCTTGCCATATGTCTGGAATTTCCCTGACAATAGCCGGGATTCGGTTGTCAGAAATGGTGTCCGGGTGAAAATCACTATAGATACTATTTAATATGATTCAGTCCTATAATGGCTTTACTCGTATATGATACCTTTCCACATAGGCGCCGACTCCATGGGGCTTGAGGGGGCCCGAGCCCCCTCAAAAATTCGTTTGGGGGGGCTCCGCCCCCCCAATAATCTCCGGCGCCCCTCCAGCAGAGCGCCATCGCCGCCCCTCCCCCAGCCCAAAATGCACAGGATCGGGCTGCATGCCTCCTGCCCTCCCTCCCGAGCAAAAGCTCCCCCCAATTTCCGCTCCGGAGCTGATTAATAGGCGCTATTCGCTCACGAGGAGGCGGCGCCACTTTATTTGCATATTCATGAGCTTATTTATTATTCATGAGCTTTCCCGGCCCCCCCCCCCAATATTTTTTATAAGTCCGCGTCCGTGCCTTTCCATAAGGATTGAATCTCTTAACATACTTTAATTGTTGTGGACTTCCATCTACCTCATAACGGTTCATTTTACTTTACTACATTTCCCCTCTGTGTTTAATGTTTTCTCCTCATCTTGGTATGAGGAAGCGATGTATCTGTTTATGGAATTATTCCAAACACAACCAGATTTTAGATGTGGGAGCTTGTTTCATAAAATAATCTTTTTTTGTTCTAGCTGCATTGATTACCAATTTGTCTCTGGGTTCAATTCAGTGGCCTGGCTTTGGCCTGATATGGGAAGAATCACCCACTCCTATGTGAATCTTTCTGATCTCTGCATTGTGTTTTTTAAAAAATATTTCGAGTTGATTTATTTGATGCTTGCTAATGGCCTTTATTAATGATACTGCTGCAGGATAGTGGTATAATTGCATTTTAACCTTTTTCGTGTTACATATTTCATGTTCCATAAATTGCTTTGAGTGTGCCAGTCACAGAACAGCAGCTTATATGTTTGAACGTAAGTAAATGAACAAAATATTATCATTTCATTATTTATGAATAATGAAAGGGGGGAAATAAAGGCATGGGGTAAGCCATGCTTTTTTAAAAGACATACATTTGAATCATAATATGTAATATTAGCAACAGATGAATAACCACTCCAATTAATTAATTGCACTGCGAACATTTGTGTTCTATGAGTGACATTTTGGCACCTGAAAAGTACAGTGTTTTATGCCAGATAATATGACATATCGGGCTTCAGGGGATGCATCTACAGTGTGCATTTGCGGAGTCAGCAGTACCAGGGCGTCTCACAGATAAAACGATGCTGTGTGTTAACTGCAATGCACAATTTTGACAGCAAAGATTATGTCGGCAATCCCCAAACACCTACAAAGCATGGGAAATTAGCTTCTCCCAGTTGCAACGGCAGGAAATAAGTAACCCCCTTCACGGAATAAGTACCAGTATAAAGCCACTTCAGATAACACACTGCTATAGTGCTGATAGATGGGATGCGGGTGGCGCTGTGGGTTAAGCCACAGGGCCTAGGACGTGCCGATCAGAAAGTCGGCGGTTCGAATCTCCGTGACGGGGTGAGCTCCCGTTTCTTGGTCCCTGCTCCTGCCAACCTAGCAGTTCAAAAGCACATCAAAGTGCAAGTAGATAAATAGGTACCATTCTGACGGGAAGGTAAACGGCGTTTCCGTGCGCTGCTCTGGTTCGCCAGAAGTGGTTTAGTCATGCTGGCCACATGACCCGGAAGCTGTACGCCGGCTCCCTCGGCCAGTAAAGCGAGATGAGCGCTGCAACCCCAGAGTCAGTCACAACTGGACCTAATGGTCAGGGGTCCATTTACTTTCACCTATAGTGCTGATAATCATACTGTCAGGCCTCCTTTCATATATTGCAGCAGAAATGTGAGGATCGCTTTGAATGCACTTCTTCCCATCCGGCTGTGGCTGTGTTTGGCATGTTGCAAGAACATTATGGGGGCAACTGTGGGGGCACAAGTGAGAAGGACCTGTGAGACTGCAATATCTCAAGGACCGCCTCTTCCCATATGAACCGAGCCAGACCCTGCGATCATCTTCTGAGGCCTTTCTTCTTGTGCCCCCTTCACAAGAAGTCCGGAATGTGACAACATGAGAACGGGCCTTTTTTGTGGTGGCTCACCATTTGTGAAATGCTTTCCCCGGTTAGGCTTGCCTGGCTCCTTCGTTACATATCTTTAGGCGCCAGGCAAAAACATTCCTTTCCTCCCAGGGCTCCGGCTATTTAAACAATCTATGCGTGTGGAGAAGACTCCCTGGAAAAGACCCTGATGTTGGGAAAGATTGAGGGCACAAGGAGAAGGGGACAACAGAGGACGAGATGGTTGGACAGTGTTCTCGAAGCTACCAGCATGAGTCTGACCAAACTGCGGGAGGCAGTGGAAGACAGAAGTGCCTGGCGTGCTCTGGTCCAAGAGGTCACGATGAGTCGGACACGACTAAACGACTAAACAACAACATGCGTGTGGGTCGTTGTTTTGGTTTGTTACTTTGGCGAGCACTTTTGTGTTTCTATATCGTAAGCCGCCCTGTGATCCTCGGGTGAAGGGTGCTATAGAAATTTAATAAATAAATAAGCGAACCGGCCAGCACAACGGGATACCTTCATCTGCCCCAGCTGCAACAAAACATCTCTCTCCCGTATCGGTCTCTACAGCCACAGCAGGTGTTGCAACCTTCCCAAAAGGCACACTCGGCCATTGTCTCCCGAGACAGACAGATGTCAACAGCGGCCCACATGACTCCAGGGGCTTCCAAACATTCCTGCGGAGTCATGGGAAAAAGACATGGGGAAATCAGCTCCACGTTGCTGCGGTAACGTATAGAGAGGCCCTCTGAAACATTATCATCTGATACTATTGTCCATCATTCAGCAAATATTTGTCCGTTTCAGGTCTGCTTCCTTTGCTGCTATGCTACAATACTGGCTCTATTGTTACCTGCCCTGGGAGGAATATAAATCTAAATAAACCATCACCTGCCAGGCAGACACATAGCTCTTGGATCTGGGAGTGCTTCTCTTTAAAAAGAATAAGCACAGCCTGTTTGCCCATGGAGAAATTTCCTCTTACAATTAGAAAAATAGCTTTCCCTACCGCAAGAGCAGCTGTGGCTCAGTTTTTAATCCCTCCAACTTGTTGCTAGGTGTGGCATCTAAACGGCTTTAATTCCACCAATACTTTCTTTCAAACAATATTGTAACTTGACCCTTTGAGGAATTTGATATGCCAGTGCAACAAGCAAGGCTGGATCGAAGCTGGCATAGTTATTCCTGTTAGTTATGTTTCGTATTAGGTAATACACATAGATGCCAGAACGGCTAATTTATTAAAGCAAATACAGATTTATTGACAAAGATGGTGCATTTTGTAATAAACATTGAATATTTTCCGGTGTATTGATTTCTGTTTCTTCTTGTAAAAAGCTAGAAGCTCCCATAGTGCACCCCAGTCTTGCGATCATTTATTCCCATGTTGTCCATAGTCAGATTCAAGAGTAGATATCCTGGTCTATTAAAAAGCTGTGTAGATGTGTAACTTTGCAGGTTTTGTTTCATCCAGTATACTCCTTGGTAGATCAGAAGATAGGATTTTCCTCTGTGTTTCCTTCTTATGTTTAAACTCCCCTGGGTCACACTTGTGACTTCCTATTTGTTGATGCCCCATTTAAGAGTCTGAGATCTATCAATCTAATCGCCTTCTTTATTTCTGTTACCAGATGAAAACATTCCTATATCTAACAAGTTTCCTTGACCATCAAATGACCACTGTTTCTGTTATGTGTTTAGTTTCAGTAGTATCTTGAAGTTCCATATTGTACTTCATGTTTTTAATAGATTGTTTTAATCTTATGTTAGTTTGAGAACTTATTTTAGTGGGAAGACAGGGAACCTGAAATTTCCTCCTCCATACAACTATCAATAGTCCGGAATTCATTTCCTTCTTCAAACCTGATCATGCAAGTCATGGGTATACGCACTTGGTGAGGTCAACCTGGATAGCTCAATAAAGCTATTGATTCAGTGTGCAGCAGCTGTGAAAATGGCAAATTCCATTGTAGGAAACTTAGGAAAAGGGATCGAAACTAAAACTGACAATACTGGTAATCCCTTTATATAAATCTGTGATGCAAGAAGACTTGGAAGAGTGTAAAAAGACACATGCAATCCTTTAAAAAAGAAAAAGGGAGTGGGAGGGATGTTTCTATCTGGAATATTACAATATTTCTTGCTTTGGGGTTTGGTTTTTTTTGCTCCAGAGCTTTCCCCATGAAAACTCATTCTTTGGAGCTCAATTGGAGCAAATGACAATCGGCAGAAATCCCGAATTGATGTATATGCTCTGGTTGAGCGCTAAATAGCAGGTTTTTGCGAGGAAACCTATAGGGCAAAATAACAACATCAACAAAAACCCCCAGAACCAACCAAACACTCAGACACTGAGCTTTTAAGTGCAGACTTGTGCCTGGAAAGAACAAGGGAAAAGGTGAGTGGTGGATAAACCTGGAGATTCAAGACAGACAAAAGTTATTCACACAGTTCATAGGTAAACTATGAAATTTGTGCTCATGAGATGACGTGATGGCCACCAGCTTAAAGGTAAAAGTAATGGGACCCCTGACCATTAGGTCTAGTTGTGGCTGACTCTGGGGTTGCGGTGCTCATCTCGCTTTATTGGCCGAGGGAGCCAGAGTACAGCTCTGTGGCCAGCATGACTAAGCCACTTCTGGCGAACCAGAGCAGCGCACGGAAACGCCGTTTACCTTCCCGCCGGAGCGGTACCTATTTATCTACTTGCACTTTGACGTGCTTTTGAACTGCTAGGTGGGCAGGAGCAGGGACCGAGCAACGGGAGCTCACCCCGTCGCGGGGATTCGAACTGCCAACTTTCTGATCGGCAAGTCCTAGGCTCTGTGGTTTAACCCACAGTGCCACCCGCGTCCCTGCCACCAGCTTAGATGGTTTTAAATGGAGATTCATGGAGAACACGGCTATTGATGGTTATCAGTCATGATGAATATAGACTACCTCCAGGATAAAAGGCAGTCTGCCTCAGAATGCCACTGGGAGAAGGTTATTACTCCTATGTTCTGCTTATGGGCTTCCCATAAACATCATTGGTCACCAGGAGCGACGGGTGCAGTGTGGCAGGGGCCACTCTCCTGCCACCAACATTGCTGCCACTTAACTGGATGGTGGGAGGGCAGTGGTGAGGGCAGCGCTGTGTGACCAACCTGGTGGGAACACCAGAGTGGCTCCGCTGGTACATCCACACAGCCCTGTCCTTGCCCCTGCCCTGCCCCTGCCCCATCCAACCATGTTGGCATCTGAAGAGCAGCTCTACCACAATGGCAATTCTTCCTGGTCACTGTGGGAAGCAAGTGCCTTTAGTCTTATGTTCGTGATAGCTATAAATGCAAGCGCTCCATGTTAAACACCCCCAAATCTTCTTCACACATTGCATAAAATTAATAGGGCCCTAAATAGCCTTACCTATCAAAAAACCTTATACATCATTTTCCGTAAAGGTAAAGGTACCCCTGACCGTTAGGTCCAGTCGCCGACGACTCTGAGGTTGCGTGCTCATCTCGCTCTATAGGCCAAGGGAGCTGGCGTTTGTCCACAGACAGCTTCCGGGTCATGTGGCCAGCATGACTAAGCCACTTCTGGTGAACCAGAGCAGCACACGGAAACGCCGTTTACTTTCCCGCCGGAGTGGTACCTATTTATCTACTTGCACTTGACATGCTTTTTGAACTGCTAGGTGGGCAGGAGCAGGTACCGAGCAACGTGTGCTCACCCTGTTGCGGGGATTCGAACTGCTGACCTTCCGATCGGCAAGCCCTAGGCTCTGTGGTTTAGACGACAGCGCCACCCGTGTCCCCATCATTTTGCATAGTATTGTTTAATTCAGGCGCCAATTTTTGTAAACTGTGAAAATGTACTTATCAAAGCAGACTTAATAATTCTCTAATCTCCCTAAAACCAGCTAAAGGTAGATTGCAATAATACTTAAGTAACTTGGGAAAGTGCTATAAAGATCTGTTATATTATTCAGTCGTCAGCTCATGTGAGCGCTATATTTAGCCACGTGAAATGCTTTGGGGAATATGAACAATTTATATTTTGAGTGATATCCAAACTAACACTACGCACCAACACGAGTGGTTACCTGGCAATGAGGTTTTATTGTACAGACAGGTGCTTCCATACAGATCTGAGATTACACTTCAGCTCATTGGTATCTAGGAGGTGATATTATCACCTTCTTTCTGGGTGATGGAGAATTAACTCCGTGTTTGGAAGTTGTTAAGGGAAACAGAGGTAGATAAGATCGCTTGGAGTCCTGTGCTTTATACTGCCATGCCAATGCTGAAGTTTTTAAAAATAAACATGGAAACTCCCAAGCCAACAGACCCCCTTTCGGACTTTGAGGCAGGAAGGAAGCAAATTTCATTTTGATGCAAGATGTAACAGCTCTATTCTGAACAATGTTTCACAGACAAAGGGCAATGAGAGGGGATGCACACACAAAAATCTCCTCTGGGCCTCTGCCAGCAGATCTGTAGCTGAGCTTTGGTGAAGAAACGTGGATGGAAAAACAAAGCAGAGTAGACAGCTAAGGACCTGAGGAGGCAGGGAGAGAGAGCTAGAGGGGGATGGTGACAGGAATCTTGCCAACCTTTCTCCCTGTGTGTACAAAACAAACAGACTAGAGGTTGCAAAGGGAGTCATCACTCAGCAGATGGCTTGCAGATGGAAGTAGGCTGAATGACTGAGGAATAAGGAAAGGGACGGCAGGTTCTTTTCCTCTAGCTAGGAGTCCTTTAAGAGCTGCATACTTAACCTGGTGGCAGATTCACCTTAATTCCAGGGACTTGCTTTTAAAGGATGTGTGCCCTTATCCTATGTGCGCTCTTTCAAAATAAGACTCTGGAATTAAGAGGGAGCAAGGAACTGCTCCACTGCCCTTAACTTCTTGCCTAATGGGCACACACAGTCTAGAAGGGTGCACACAGCAATAAATGGTTTTAGGCATGCCTAGGCTTTAAAAGACACCTGCTTCTTGTGAGAAAAGCAATGACAACTCTAGACAGCATCTTAAAAAGCAGAGACATCACCTTGCCCACAAAGGTCCGTATAGTTAAAGCTATGGTTTTCCCAGTAGTGATGTATGGAAGTGAGAGCTGGACCATAAAGAAGACTGATCACCGAAGAATTGATGCTTTTGAATTATGGTGCTGGAGGAGACTTGAGAGTCCCATGGACTGAAAGAAGGTCAAACCTATCCATTCTCAAGGAAATCAGCCCTGAGTGCTCACTGGAAGGACAGATCCTGAAGCTGAGACTCCAGTACTTTGGCCACCTCATGAGAAGAGAAGATTCCATGAAAAGACCCTGATGTTGGGACAGATTGAGGGCACAAGGAGAAGGGGACGACAGAGGACGAGATGGTTGGACAGTGTTCTCTAAGCTACCAGCATGAGTTTGGCCAAACTGCGGGAGGCAGTGGAAGACAGAAGTGCCTGGCGTGCTCTGGTCCATGGGGTCACAGAGAGTCGGACACGACTAAACGACTAAACAAGGCTTTAAAAACCTGTTAAACCATGGTGAATGTTCATTTATATACTTATTTCACAAAATCAATACACCAATTGATTGTCAAAAGGCAGTCTTGCCGTCTATCTGCTGCACATCATATATTTATTGTTCTGTTCTGCTGTTTTGTTTTTGTATTGATAGCATTTATTTATTTTTACTCCTTTGCTCTATGATTGCACTAACGTAATGAAGTTACAAGATACAGATGTAATTAATAAATAATATGGACTGTATCACATTCTTTTCTTGGTTCCCTCCCCGCCCCACAAGTCTCTGGAGCAGATGTGTTTGTGGTTGGGGACAGTAAGCCCTGTTGCACAGGCAGAAGTCATTGTGGAAATACAATGACTTTGCTGGATACCATTATTTAAGTCCCATTGGCTACAGTGGGACTGGACCTGCAATCCTATACCCACATACCTGGGAGTAAGACCCATTGAACTCTATGGGACTTCTGCGCAGAAATGCATTGCACTCTTTAGAATGTCAGAACAGCCCTGATGGATCAGACGAAATGCCCATCTAGACCAACCAGAGATGCCCACAGGAAACTTGCAAGCCGTACAAGAGCATGGTCCCAGCAACTGGTTTTTAGAACCATACTTCCTCTGACAGTGGAGATATAAGCAAGAACTTTCTATGAAGCCAGAACAAGTTTTACTCTGGAGAATTATTGGACCCAGAAAAGTATTCTACCCTCTCATCTACTCTGATTGTTTTCTGCCATTCTGTTTATGATTCTTCATATCCCGCAAAAAGAACTTTCTGAACATCTACCCTTTATTCCCTTTATCTAAATTTTGAATTGGCTACCAATTCTAGTATCATTTCATTTTTTTGAATTTCTGGCTTGGCTCCAAAGTAACAGAGATTGCTGAGTTCCAGTTAACCAGAAAAAAAGTTGAGGTTCTGTTTCATCCCCTATGGATGAGGGAAGATTGTTCCTCTCCTTCTAGCATGCAATATATTTTGATTTCTTTACCTAGTCAGAGCCATAATTTATCACGGACGTTTATTTTACATCGCAATGCAGAAATATCAGCTTGCGATCATTCTAGCTATATCTCAGTGGATGCAAAAGCATATTTTTCTGGTAGTTTTTTTTGTACCTTTCCCTGATATTTGTATTTTATGTAAATGTGTAACTGTGCCTTAGGGTGTTTGCATAAGCTGTGTTTGGAAACGTAAATCTAATTAATATCACACATCCATCTTCTGGCTTCCAGTTTAGCCTTGCAGCCTGACAAGGAGGAATGATTTAGTCCCACAGTGTATCTTTACCTTGTGGGAAAGTTGAGTAGGAAAGGCAGCTCCACCTTTCAGTAAAAGCACCTTCCTTTGCCAACACTTTCAGGTATTTAAACTGACTCCTGAATCTTTTGGGACACAGGTAGTCAATGGGGTGCCCTTCGGATGTTTTGAACTACAACTTGCCCTGACATTGGTCTTGCTGGTAGGGGCTGATGGGAGTTGCAGACCACAATGTATGAAGGACACCATTTTCGCTGTTCCTGCTTTGAGATGCACGAGGAAAACCCTAATCAGCCATGACCAAAGTTGGCAAGTTGCCTGTGCATCATCCTCAACCAGGTCATTTTAAATATAAGATCTGGGTGAAATACATTCAGCTATGATTCATCCTCCTCCTTCTCCTCCACCACATCTAGATTGAACTTCACCAACTTTTGCCTCACGTAGTCACTTGAGGTGTTTAGTTGCCAGGGACTGGGCAGAGGAGGAATGATGGAGACCACTTTCCCTTCCAGAGAAGAAGAAGCCATTGAAGGCTTTATAGGTCAAAACCAGCACTTTGAATTGGGCCCGGAAACTAATTGGTAGCCAGTGTAGTCAGACCAGGATGGGTGGAATATACTCAAACCATCTTGTTCCGGTGAGCAACCTGGCCACTGAGTTCTGCACCAGCTGAAGTTTCCGAACCATCTTCAGAGGCAGCCCTGAGCCGTTTAGTCTTGTTGGTTTTTATACTAGCTTAATAATGCATTTAATTGTAAAAATTGCATTTGCTGATACAGTGGTGCCTCGCAAGACGAAATTAATCCATTCCACGAGTCTCTTCGTCTTGCGTTTTTTTCGTCTTATGAAGCACGGCTATTAGCGGCTTAGCGGCTATTAACGGCTTAGCGGCTTTAAGAAAAAGGAAACAAACTCGCAAGAACTCGCAAGACGTTTCGTCTTGCGAAGCAAGCCCATAGGGAAATTCGTCTTGCGACTCAAAAAACGGAAAACTCTTTCGTCTAGCGAGTTTTTCGTCTTGCGAGGCATTCGTCTTGCGGGGCACCACTGTAAGTTTTATGCTAATTTCAACTGGCATTTCTTGTTGGGCTTTTTGTTATTGTGATTTATTTTATTTGGGTTTTAATTGCAAATTGTGTTTTGTATGATATGTTTATGTAAACTGCCCAGTTAGATGGGTGGGTTGCAAACGTAATAAACAATGATAAAATAAATCGTAATATATTAGAACGTGAAAGCCAGATGCAGGGCTCTCTGTATTTTGCAGATCTGTGCAGGTGCTTTTGGTGCACGGGATGTGCTGCTAAAGATTTGGTATCCTGAGACTCTCAGCTCATATTTTTCCCTTGCGAGAAGCATAAGAGTCTAGACCACATGGCTGCAAAGACAGGCTGGGATGTGTGTGGATAATGTCTGGTGCACCCTCTGATGTGGGAGGAGAGAGGAAATGTAGGGATTCAATGATACTGAAACTCTTGAGTGACAGAAGCAGAAAAGGTTCTGCAAAATGGAAAACCGGACATATGTTTGTATATTGTTATGTACTGAGTTGAATAGGATCCAAAATGCAGCAGTCTGATTGGTCCTAGAACAATAGGATCCAAAATGCAGCAGTCTGATTGGTCCTAGAACAATAGGATCCAAAATGCAGCAGTCTGATTGGTCCTAGAACAATGCAGCAGTATGATTGGTCGGCAGGAGCCACCCAATCCAGGTGGAAGTGAATCCGCAACCTGATTGGCCTACAGGATTAGCCAATCACGTGCAGCCCATTGTGCAAATAATGTATATAAAGCAGATATTGTGGGGGAACTTCCATTCCTCCTCACCACTATGAGCTGAATAAAGAGCATGAAATCCACTCTCGACTCCGAGTATATGTCACATATATTCTACAAGTCAGAGAATCCAGCCTTCCTGGTGTAGAGCAAAGCTGGCAGCAATTTTGAGGGGCCGCCTCCTGACCAAATGTCTTCTGAAAGGCTCTCTTGTCAGGCTTACCTGCTGCTGGCAGACACACCGCGATCTTCAGTGGGTGTCTCCAAGCTGCCAACCATTTTAATTACCCACAAATATGCTCCATGGCATTAGGGGGAGGGACACCACACTGGGGGTGTCTCACAGGCCCAGATGCTTAGTAAAAACAACAACCAAAGGCCGGCATCAGAAGTGTGTTCTGTTGGGCTCTCCGCAGGAGCCCAAAGTGCTGACACAGATGCAGAATTTGGCTTAACGTGGCTCAAGATTTCCATTTTATTTAGCACAGCTTTAGCCATACACAGCGTGTTGCCAGTGCAACTCCCTTTACCGAAGTCCCGCCAGGGCCTGACGCAGAAGTGTTGGCAACCTTTTAAAATGTCTGGCTGACTGGCTGGCTTCTGGGGACGAGCCAATTCCAAGGGTGGGGTTTTTAAAAAACTCTGTTATGCTTTCAGTCATTTAAATTCTGTTTTATTATGACCTACTTGTAATTTGTTTTTAACCTATTGTTGCCCCAACAACTAAGCCTTAGTAGAATTGTCCTGGCCAGAAAGCGAATTTAGCAATTAAAACAAAAAACAACAAGAAACTGCACGAGAGCAGAAGTTCGTGGAAGGTTTTGTTAAAAACCAAACCTGACATTCATGTCATTTTCAGCAGATTTTTTTTTTTAGGTTGCTCATCAGCCAAAAAAGGTTCCCATAGCAGCTTGCAAATCACTAAAAAAAATAAAAATAAAAAATGCCCTCAGGCCTACAATATATTAAAAAGGACACAAAAGGAAAATTGATTGGAAGAGAAGAGGAAATAATCATCCCAGTGGCATCTCCATGGCTTTTAATGTTAAGCTTCAGAATGCACCCAATCCTGAAGGATTGGAGCTGGTAACTAATAATAATAATAATAATAATAATAATAATAATAATAATAATAATAATAATTTATTTATTTATACCCCACCCATTTGGCTGGGCTTCCCCAGCCACTCTGGGCGGCTTCCAACAAAATATTAAAATACTGTAATGCATCAAACATTAAAAGCTTCCCTAAACAGGGCTGCCTTCAGATGTCTTCTAAAAGTCTGGTAGTTGTTTTTCTCTTTGACATCTGGTGGGAGGGCGTTCCATGGGGGGGGGGCACTACCGAGAAGGCCCTCTGCCTGGTTCCTTGTAACTTGGTTTCTCACAGCGGGGGAACTGCCAGAAGGCCCTCGGAGCTGGACTTCAGTGTCCAGGCAGAATGATGGGGGCGGAAATGCTCCTTCAGGTATACAGGACCGAGGCCGTTTAGGGCTTTAAAGTTCAGCACCAACACTTTGAATTGTGCTCAGAATACCATTGAACTAACCTTCTCAGAAGCCTATAGCTCATAGCTGTCAACTTCTCCCTTTTCTTGCGAGGAATCCTATTCGGAATAAGGGAATTTTCCTTTTAAAAAAGGGAAACATTGACAGCTATGCTATAGCCGCTCCCAGAGGGATCGTGGCCGTTCCCTTCTCTTTCTACCTGCTCCCACAGCAATTCACAGTGGAGCCACACCCCACCTCCAAGATGTGACTTTCTTCTTTACTCCTTTGGAGCCCCATATTTTGTATGTCATTCTTGCTTCTAGCCTCCATTTTGTTTAGTCATGTCCAGCTCTTCGTGACCCCATGGACCAGAGCACGCCAGGCACTCCTGTCTTCCACTTCTCCACAAGGCAGCACCATCACACACATTGGTTTTCTCTTTTAAAAAATATTCTAATTCTTGGGTGTGTGTGTGCTGCATTGTTGATATTTTTATGTAGACTACTGAACCAGAAAAGGAATGACTCCTGGGCAGACCCTGGGGGTAGCCAGTTTTTTTTTTTTGCCCCGGGTGATGTCTCTAGAGGGGCTTCATTGTGGCTCTCAGCTTGTGTGTAAATGTGCATGGGGCGTGTGCCAAACTGGCTCTTTAACCTGGGTGAAATAAAGCCCAGTTTCTTCATTGCAGCTCAGGGGAAGCACTGCGAGAAGAAACGCCATGGCGCACCTGTAGCAGCACATCCGGATGCCTTCATCTGCCCCAGCTGCAACAAAACATGTCTCTCCCATATCAGTCTCTACAGTCACTGTAGTAGGCACTGTAACTCCCCAATTGTTTGGCTTCACCTCCGAAGGCTCACTCCTCCATTGTCTCCCGGACAGGAAAATGCCAACAACAATAATGGACTACTTTTGGTCTTTCAGTGAGCCACTCGATTGAATGAAGGAAAGTAGCTAACTTCCATTTATCCTTGCTTAGCTTGGGCACACATGTCGACGCTGGATATCAGTTTGTGAGGAGGTGCACATCTCCCAGACATCAAAGCTCATTTTATGCACAACCACGTTCTTTTGTTGCATACAAATCTGAAACACCTTTTCCGCATTTAAAATAAAAAAGTCAAAACAGAAACAATTGCACGGTCTTGATGTGTGCTCTGAGCACATACACAAGTTTAGCTTCCTAGCATAAAGTGGCCATTCAGTAAAGTGGCAAGTCAATAATAATTTAAAAATTGCTTATCTCCTCCCGTGGGATCTTTCTGAAATTCTCCTGCGTTTGGTTATGGGTTTAAATCCATTGGTGCTTGCCTGATTTAAAACACATATTAAGTATTGGGTTTGCGGAGGGAATTTCATTGTGCCCCTAATCAGAACTGTTACCCAACAGTGTCTGGAAGCTCAGCTTATATGCCAGACCTTTAATGGCTGGGATTCTTTCTGGGAATTAGGACACTTCTGGGAACTTGGTATGCATAGACTGGTACATCTAGTTATTACACTGCGCTGTATTTTGTTTTTTCTTCCAGGATGCTTTATGAGAACCCAGTAAATTATTATTGCAGTGGTACAGCTTGATCATGCCATACATGCAGAATTACTATAATCATGCATTTATTTATTTTTAAAAAAACACCACAATGAAAATGTAAGACATGAGGTAGGGGAAATTCTTCTGCCAGGGAAATACCTTTACTGTGATGGAGATGGGCAACATTTCAGATTTCTCCAGAGGGGAGAAAGATTTCATAGTGTCTACAAGGGGGAGGAAGATTATTGGTAAGGTCTATAGCAATACATGTTATGAACCCCTTTTTAAAGCAAGAGTACACAACTTGGACCTTTTAGCCATGTTGTTGTTGTTGTTTAGTGGTGTCCGACTCTTCGTGACCCCATGGACCAGAGCACGCCAGGCACTTCTGTCTTCCACTGCCTCCTGCAGTTTGGTCAAACTCATGCTGGTAGCTTCGAGAACATTATCCAACCATCACGCCCTCTATCGTCCCCTTCTCCTTGTGTCCTCCATCTTTCCCAACATCAGGGTCTTTTCCAGGGAGTCTTCTCTTCTCATGAGGTGGCTGAAGTATTGGAGCCTCAGCTTCACGATCTGTCCTTCCAGTGAGCACTCAGGGCTGATTTCCTTAAGAATGGATACATTTGATCTTCTTGCAGTCCATGGGACTCCAGCACCATAATTCAAAAGGCGATCAATTCTTCGGCATTCAGCCTTCTTTATGGTCCAGCTCTCACTTCCCTACATCACTACTGGGAAAACCATAGCTTTTACTATACAGACCTTTGTTGGCAAGGTGATGTCTCTACTTTAGAGACTCTAGAGACTCTACTTTAGCCATGTACTTTAGTACAAAGGTGCATTTCATTTTTTTTAAGGCACTGAGTAAGCTTTCTTAGGTTTGTGTAGGCTTTGTGTTATACGTTGTGGTGGCTGCAAGAATTGCCCTGATTTAGGTCACTCCCACAACCTAGGTTTACACCGCTTCAACAGTCATGGCTTTCCCCAGAGAATTATGGGAAATGAAGTTTGCTAAGGGTCTTTTAACAACTCTCAGAACCCTTAACTAACTGCATTTCCCAGGATTCTCTGGGAGGAGAAGCCATAGCTGTCAAAGTGATATAAGAGTGCTTTAAATGCAGGGTGTGGACATGTCCTTAGCGAGCCTTGATTAACAAATAAATATCTCACGGCTTGGCCTCAATTACCTGCAAGAGTTTGGAAACTGCTTTCCCACGATGCGCATTCCACATTGCTTTGGGAGTGTGTAGATCAGGGGTGGGAAAACTTTACCAGCCTGAAGGTCACATTCCCTTGTGAGGAATCTTCCGGAAGACACAATGCAATGGTGGGTGGAGCCAGAAGCAAACGAGGGCAGACCAATGGATGCGACTCTTGCTTTTGTGCAGAATCCATTAGAGGTTTATGCGCACACCTCTCTCCATCCAAGCAAAGAAGAGACACAGCAGAAAGGCAAAAGACCTCAAGGTGAGCATGGCGCACGGTTGGCCAAGGGACTGCTTCAAAGCCCAGACAGAGAGTTCTGGAAGGAAGCAGGTAGATGCTAATAATAATAATAATAATAATAATAATAATAATAATAATAATAATAATTTTTTTATTTATATCCCACCCTCCCCAGCCGAAGCTGTGCTCAGAGCGGCTAACAACAATAAAAGTAACACAGCATTCTAAAATCAATTCATTTTAAAACCAAATCAGAATCAAATTAATGGCAACCATTGGGCTAGAGTTCTACGGGGATTACCAAAGGAGGGGGTCAGACTGTGCCTTGGCCAAAGGCCTGGTGGAACAGCTCTGTCTTGCAGGCCCTGCGGAAAGATGTCAAGTCCCGCAGGGCCCTAGTCTCTTGTGACGGAACTTCCCACCAGATCGGGGCCACAGCCGAAAAAGCCCTGGCTTTGGTTGAGGCCAGTCTAACCTCCCTGTGGCCCGGGACCTCCAAGATGTTTTTGTTTGAAGGTCGTCCGTGGGACATACGAGGAGAGGCGGTCCCATAGATACGAGGGTCCTAGGCCATATAGGGCTTTAAAGGTTAAAACTAGCACCTTAAACCTGATCCTGTACTCCACCGGGAGCCAGTGCAGCTGGTATAGTACCGGGTGAATGTGATCCCGCGGCAAGGACCCCATAAGGAGTCTCGCCATGGCATTCTGCACCCGCTGGAGTTTCTGGGTCACTCTCAAGGGCAGCCTCACATAGAGTGAGTTACAATAATCAAGTCTGGAGGTGACCGTCGTGTGGATCACAGTAGCTAGGTCAGGGCGAGAGAGGTAAGGAGCCAACTGCTTAGCTTGGCGGAGATGAAAAAATGCCGCCTTTGTTATAGCTGCAATCTGCGCCTCCATGGAAAGGGAGGTGTCGAAGATTACACCCAAACTCTTAACGGTTTTTTGATGCAGTTCTTTCCACACAAACATCCTGATGAGCCCAGAACCTATGGAATACTTGTGCTTTAAGCATCCGCCTAAACTACATCCTGTGTGGGGTTTACTCCACTCAGGCAAATAAGGTCCCAATGCTGATATGAGTCCAGAAGCTATAAGACTGCCATCCTCCCTCAGAAACAAGTTGTTCACACTGAAGGAGCCCAACAGAATGGAAGCAATATAGCAGCAAGTGACTTGGAATCGTGTCTCCAGAATCACGTGGTTCCTAAGAAAAGGGGGATTCTGGGTTATGGGGTTAGCAACCTGTCTCAAACTGTTTACAACAAGGATGGAGAATCTAGTCCTCCAGATGTTGTTGGAGTCCAACACCTGTCAGCCCCAGCTGCTATGGCCAATGGCCAGGGATGATGGGAGCTGTAGTTTAAGAACTCCTGGAGGGCCCCAATCCCCTATCCCTGGTCTATAGGGCCTTCCTCTCACCTAAAGCTTGAGTGGCACAATGAAGATTACCTAGTCCCAACAAGCCTTGCCCTGATCAGTCCTGGAAGAGCTGACAATAGTAAGCATAAAAGCTATGTTATAGCATCTGGAGATCCAAAAAAAGATATCTAGCTCAGCCTAAATTAGTGAAAGAATTTAGTATGATGAACTGAGAGTGATAGATCGTTATGCAAACATGAATTTGCAAACTTTTATTAAAAATGAAGATATTATCTTGCTGCTGGACATGATTTAATGGTGACAAATAATGTCCACAAGTGTGGAGTGTTCATACCGACGGATCAAGTTACAGAACTGGCACTTGGATCCACCCACGCTCCTTCTTTTTATTTATATCGCATGAATGGTAGTATAACTAACTTTTAGTTTCTTGTATTCCGTGCCAAAATCTTACAAAACATTTTAAAACAATGTCCATGCCTTTTCTTTTTTCTTTTAAATATTATAAACTGTGCATTCAAAGTGCCATTTTTTAATAAAACAAAACATGAGAAAACTGCTGTCTAGCTTTGGACTATAAGTTCCTCACGGACAGGGACATAGCATGGTTTTGATGGGGCGTGAACCAGGTGCACTCTGCCTGTCACCGGGGATCTGGAGCCTGGCCTGGCCTGGCCTTGCCGCCGTGCCCCCAGTGCCAGGACTCACCATGTTCTTTTGTAATGGCAACAGCACCCACCTGAGAGATGCTGGAACTGAGTTCCAGTAAGGCCCAGCTGAAAAAAAGCTCTGCAAATCAGTCTCTTTCTGGTCTCTGTCACTTTTGTGTGTGTTTACCTGGAAGTCCTTTGACATTAGGCCATTTTCAGAGAAGCCTTGGCCCATACCATAGTCAACTTCCTAACAACAACAACAACTAATAGTAATAATAATAATAATAATAATAATAATAATAATAATAACTATTATTTATACCCCGCCCATGTGGCTGGGTTTCCCAAAAGAACATTAAAAATACGATAAAAGATCAAACATTAAAAACTTCCCTAAACAGGGCTGCCTTCAGATGTCTTCTAAAAGTCAGATAGTTGTTTATTTCCTTGACATCTGATGGGAGAGTGTTCCACAGGGCAGCTGCCACTACCGAGAAGGCCCTCTGCCTGGTTCCCTGTAACTTGGCTTCTCGCAATGAGGGAACCGCCAGAAGGCCCTTGGAGCTGGACTTCAGTGTCCGGGCTGAATGATGGGAGATGTTCCTTCAGGTATACTGGGCCGAGCAAAAATAACTACTGATCAAGGATCTAAAATTATTTGCGGGGGTTTTAGGAATATCCCTTCTACATTAGAACCAGGACACCGAGCCCAGAGAGACTTCTGCTCTCATGAATTGTGCTGTTGTTATGCAACTCTGATCAGTCTGCGCACCTTTCCGTCTTTAATGTACCTAATACCTCTGTTGTGATTTTCACTTTTGGTCTCCCGGCATTTCTTTCAGACCGAGGGTTAAACTTCGCAGAAACTTAGCAGGTATGGCTTTGGCTTTGAAACAAGGGACTGGAGGGCATATCTTACTTGACATGTTGCATTGTGAATTTCGAGCAAGGGTGTGGGAGGTCTAGCCCGACTTTGTTTGCGATCTGCACAGGTGTGCTTAGAACTTCAAAGCCAACTACAGTAGAGTTTACAGCTGGGAGGGGGG
The DNA here is from genome assembly GCF_964188305.1 of Podarcis bocagei. NCBI lineage: Eukaryota > Metazoa > Chordata > Lepidosauria > Squamata > Lacertidae > Podarcis > Podarcis bocagei. The sequence goes on along the minus strand of NC_138134.1, from coordinate 17,867,359 downwards.
GAACATTTGTCAAACCCACAACAGCAAAAATCTGCTGAATATTCAGGTGGAGCCTTTTCCCCTCAAGTAATCAGCTCTGAACATCTATTTCCACATAAATGGAGGGTCTTCTCTGTAACACCTGAGACACCGATCAACTTGAAACAGGTTTCCCCTCCCACACAACAGTTGGTTTTGTCCTGCCTGTTACATATTATCTTGCACTTTCAATCTAATTTAATTTATACCAGTGAAGCGCATGGTTGATGAGGCCGTGCTTCAGATGTGGCAGTCACAAGAGTTTTGCATCCCCACCCTGGAAACAGGTGTGGCGAAACATGGAATGTGAGTAGTGGTCTGAGTGCGCTAACCAGCATTCTTTCCAATGTCTGCATCTTTAAAGGGCACTGCACATGGCGCTCTCTTTTGCATCAGATTATTCGGGAGGAGTGTGAGAGAGATACTTCAAAGGCGGCCTTCTGAAAGTAAATGCCATCTTTCAATTGACTGCCACAACCTTCAAGGGAGATATCAAATCGTATAGCATTTTGCATGGGTGTGGGGTCAAACTGGTGCTCATTTGTGAAAGACCTAATAACTTTGTCCTCAGTGACCACAGAACTACTTTTACTCAAGTGCCTGGAGATAGTTTATCATGTTGGATTTTCTTCCCCCACTTTGAAAACAGATGTGATACCTCAGCTGATCCTCGTCACGACCCAAGGAGAACTCAAAGAACTCCTAAGTAGGGATGGAAGGCTATGTCAACTTTGACTCTCATTTTTCCAGTCTGAAATTCAGTCCTCCACATTTTGTGGTGATATTTTTAAATTTTTAAAAAATCAGCATTTTCGTGCAAATATCTCCTAATAAACCCATTTTTAAATGCAGTTTGGACTAATGACACATTTTTGCAAGCAATTCCCCCTATAATATATCTCATATGTTATTTTAACTAATATATTCATTTTTATCCACAGTTTTGCCTAATGCAGTCGTACCTTGGTTCTTGAATACCTTGTGACTCGAACATTTTGGCTCTCGAATGCCGCAAACCAGAAGTGATCCAGTTCGCGAACATGTGATGGCTTCCGATTGGGCGCAGGAAGCTTCTGCAGCCAATCGGAAGCTGCGCCTTGGTTTTCAAATGTTTTCAGAAGTCAAAGAGACTTCCGGAACGGATTCCATTTGAGAACCAAGGTACGACTGTATGTGCATTTTGGTAACCATTGGTTGGAAAGCTGCATCACAAAATTCGGACGAGCGCAAATTTCAAAGGATGGCTGTGTTTTGGTTCACTTTTTGTTTAGGAAAGTGTGTATTAGTTAGAGCTGGCTTTAACTGTGTACCGAATCAAATTTGTCCTCCATCCCTACTGACAACTTAATCTTGTCCTGTCTGAATTGGCAGTACAGCCTGGAATGTACCCAACCCATCGCTGTAGCCGCATTATTTAGCAGAAGACGAATAATTACTATATTTGGGAAGTAATATTTGGAGAATTATATAAAATGAATTTTGAGGACTTCCTCCTACTTCAAGATGTAAATCAATTAGATGTTGGAACTTTGAATTCTCTTCTATGCAACGGTAGAATGGAGACCTGGCCAATAAGGAGAAAATTGTTGTTGTTGTTTAGTCGTTTAGTCGTGTCCGACTCTTCGTGACCCCATGGACCAGAGCATGCCTATCTTCCACTGCCTCCTGCAGTTTGGTCAGACTCATGTTTATGGCTTTGAGAACACCGTCCAACCATCTCGTCCTCTGTCATCCCCTTCTCCTTGTGCCCTCCATCTTTCCCAACATCAGGGTCTTTTCCAGGGAAACTTCTCTTCTAATGAGGTGGCCAAAGTATTGGAGTCTCAGCTTCAGGATCTGTCCTTCCAGTGAGCATTCAGGGCTCATATCCTATCCAGAAAGGAGAAAAATTACTTATAATAAATACAATTATTGTATCACAAGCTTTTGATGTTATTTGGCCATCAATCAAACATGGGGTTTCTCTTTTTTGAGGGGGGCCCTGTTCTGATTCTTATTCATTTTGTATTTCTACGTGCACTTATCCTAAAAATGTTATCGGCTTTAAATAACCATCACAACAGCAAACAATGCACTAAGTTGTAAATTGCGTTGCAGACATGACTTCAGACCTAGTGGACCACATTTAGATTTGGAGTGCAAGTCTGATCCATTTGAGATCAATCCGAGTTAATTGGGAGCGGGGTACATTCCCAGACTGCCTTTGTAATGGATGGCAATGATTACAGGGAGGGTTAAAAACTTGGGAGCTGCAACCTTCATAGCCGACTCTCTGACTTTGGAGGGTGCTTTGCTGGGTCAACCGAAAACTAGCTAACGAAACCAGCACAACATTCGTTTTCATTTGCTTCGTAATGATCTCAGTCTCCCTGGAGACTGCCGTGTGTTGCAAAACACAGGCTTGAGCCCTGCAGATGGTTAGGGCGGGGCTATCCATCTTAGGATGGCCTCAACAGGGTGTGTCCTTTGAAGGCTGGGGGTGAGCCCTGCGTATCTTATCTGCTGGAGTCAGCTGCCAGTGTTAGACGAGTACATGTTGTTTCTTTTTAAAGCGCTGGTCGTGTGATCCTCCATCAGAAATGCTTGGGAGTCTTTTTCCCCAGTTCCAAAACATTAGTTTAGGAAGTAAAAAACAAGAACGCAATAAAGAAAACAGTAAGATTCAGGAGAAAGCAATGAGGATCTAGGGCTATAATTCTGTGTATTCTTTCCTGGAAGTAAGCTCACAGTGGGACATCTCTGTAAACATGCATAAAATTGCCCTGTGGGATTAATTGCTTAAATAGCTACTATCACATGGACTTGCTAAGGAACATTGGAATTCATGTTATTAGAATCATAGAATCATAGAGTTGGAAGAGACCACAAGGGCCATCGAGTCCAACCCCCTGCCAAGCAGGAAACACCGTCAGAGCACTTCTGACATATGGTTGTAGAGCGGCTTTGTATGTACCTGGTTAAATGAATAATACAATTGCAAGTGTGCCTTTGGAGAGGGGTGTTTGTGTGCAATATGACAAATTTGGTTGGCTGTTAGGCATTAGGAACCTAGGAAGCAGGATTATGTAGATTCAGTATTGCCTGCACTGACTGGAAGGGGCTTCCTAGGGCTTCAGAGAGGGTGTCTCCCTGCCTTACCAGGGGGTGCCAGGAATTGAACCTGTGACCTTTTGCATGCAAACCAGATGCCTTAGCAACTGGGCTACAGCCCTTCTGCTTTGTCACATCTTTACCATTCCCAACATGATTCTGGATAGGTTATCATTTTGGAAGGATGAATAAGTGTGATGTGTGCCAAAATAGTTCTGAAACAAAGGGGAAGTGAGCATGGAGGAGAGAAGAAGAAGAAGAAGAAGAAGAAGAAGAAGAAGAAGAAGAAGAAGAAGAGTAGTAGTAGTAGTAGTAGTAGTAGTAGTAGTAGTAGTAGTAGTAGTAGTTTGGATTTGATATCCCGCCTTTCACTCCCTTTAAGGAGTCTCAAAGCAGCTAACATTCTCCTTTCCCTTCCTCCCCCACAACAAACACTCTGTGAGGTGAGTGGGGCTGAGAGACTTCAGAGAAGTGTGACTGGCCCAAGGTCACCCAGCAGCTGCATGTGGAGGAGCGGGGAAGTGAACCCGGTTCACCAGATTACGAGTCTACTGCTCTTAACCACTGCACCACACTGGCAATAAAGGTAACTCTTTTGGGGAATAGTCCCTCTGCTCCTCCCAGCCCCATTTTCATCCCCAAACTGTTTGCCTTATAATGTTCCTCACATTCCAGCTGGGAGCCAAGTGCTCTCCCGCTGTTTAGAAAACGACATAGTGGAAGGGTGCAGGGAAGGGTTGCCAGGGCCCAGGGCTGTGCAGAGGAGGTGGGTGGGAGAGAGAGAAACCGACAGAGTACGCATGCGCATTCAACTGCACCCGCGTCACCCAGGAGATTGCAGCTGCAGAGATAAGAAAAGAAGAGTTGTTCCATTGTCTGGATAGGTCACTTCCTGGTTTGCATGGAGATGCTGTTTTCAGTGGAGCCCAGTCACGGAAGCACACAGCTGTGTTGAGGCAGCACCGGGTGTTGAAATTTTGTGCCCCCTAACAATTTTGCACCTGGGACAACCACCCCTGTGACCCCACACCATGCCACCAGCAGGGAGTGAGTCCTGCTGTACCTTAAAGATTAACCTGATTTATTGTGGTTCTTGGAGGCAAAGCTTACTTCACTTGATAAACAAAAGATATCGCCAGGAGAAGAAAGCCAAACATATGTCGCTCTGCAATGAGCATCCTAGAAGGGAGTAAACTTTCCTGCTCCAAAGGATAGCAAACAGAACCCGAATTCAAAAAATAGAATTCCAAGGCGATTTTTCAAGGAGCTGCAACGTAGCCCTCCCTGTTACCTTGGATCCAAACCAGAAACTAAACGAAACCAGTACTGCTAAGCGGTTCACAATTGAAACTAAGAGAATAAAAGGCAAGGCTTTTGACAGTTATTTTCAGCGTATATAAGGAAGGCTCTCTCTCCTTCCAGTCATAGACAGATTGGCAGAAAACCAGAAAGCATAGAAGGGAGCGTGAAAGACAAGCGAATTCTGGAACTGATTATTCTCTAGTGTAAAAATGGTTCCTTGTCCATACAACGAGTACAATCCTATACATGCCTACTCAGATGTAAGTCTCATTGAGTTTGCAAGGGCTTCCTCCCAGTTCCAGGTAAGGTTGCAGCCGAAATTCTTATTTAATAGAAAAGGAGAGACCACAGCCTCTCACCATGTTTTCATGTGACAGCCCTGCTTTCCTGTGAAGCACCTACCTCTCCGTAACATGTTTTTCATTCAGTACAATTTGTTCTCCTTTTTCTGTCCAGCGTGACTGCTGGGTTATTGTTGTTGTTTTCTCGCTAAATCGCACTCGGCTCCACCTAGCAAACCACTCCCTTGAGGTTAGGCTGCAACCTTCCCTTTCAGATAAACGTAGAGAGGAACAGATGCTGAAGGGCCCTATGTGCTATTTCTCACCACGGGTAAAAACTCAGCACTTCTCATTTCCCCTGGTCCCGATTATGGACTCAGTCAAGAGCAAATCTTTGAAACACCAAAGTTATTCTGCAGTTTTCGGGCATTGTTTTGCTTGCTTTATAAGGTTGCACAGTAACCGCGCAGAAAGTGAATCCTGCTTTTATCTAATCTAATTAGGAAGAAGATGGATGCAACGTAAAAGTTAAGCACAAGTGGTTTTTGAGCACATTTTTTTCTGTCCTGAAAACGGATGGCTCTCAGAATGCAGCAAATGTATGCTCTAACTACTTCCACCACAGTCAAAACATTGCATCTGTCTTCACCTTTAATCAATGCTCATTTGGTGTGGAAGAACAGACCTTGCTTGTTCAACTCAAGGCACCAGAAAGATGAGGCAGTTCCTGGCATACAGATCAGAAACTTCCTGGTCTCTGGGAATCAGGGCCACATGTACTTAGTCCCATTAAACCTTATGAGCTTACTTTTTATTAGACATGCATAAAATTACATGGTTCATCTCCCAATTCCCGTCCCCAAAATTCCTAGCATCCAACACATTTTAACCTTTTGGAATGGGGGTGTATGGGATGTTAGAGGAGGGGTAGTACCTCTGGTGGGGGGATGTATTTGGGAGAAGAAAAGGGTTAGGAGTAAACCCCACACAAATCCAGAGTGGAGTTCCTAAGGCAGTTGGATGATGCTTTGTACACCTCTGGCATCTCTTCAGCTAAGCTGGTGGCAAATGTTGTTGTTGTTTAGTCGTTTAGTCGTGTCCGACTCTTTGTGACCCCATGGACCAGAGCATACCAGGCATTTCTGTCTTCCATTGCCTCCCGCAGTTTAGTCAAACTGATGCTGGTAGCTTCGAGAACACTGTCCAACCATCTCGTCCTCTGTCGTCCCCTTCTCCTAGTGCCCTCCATCTTTCCCAACATCAGGGTCTTTTCCAGGGAGTCTTCTCTTCTCATGAGGTGGCCAAAGTATTGGAGCCTCAGCTTCAGGATCTGTCCTTCCAGTGAGCACTCAGGGATGATTTCCTTCAGAATGGACGGGTTTGATCTTCTTGCAGTCCATGGGACTCTCAAGAGTCTCCTCCAGCACCATAATTCAAAAGCATCAATTCTTCGGCGATCAGCCTTCTTTATGGTCCAGCTCTCACTTCCATACATCACTACTGGGAAAACCATAGCTTTAACTATACGGACCTTTGTTGGCAAGGTGATGTCTCTGGTGCCAAATGTATCACTCTGCTTTTCTTTGGACTGCATCAGCAAGGCTAAGAGGGAGACCTTGTTGTCTGGGCAGTCCAGGACCTCCACACACACTGCCCAGGCTTGCGCCCAGGAGAGAGATCAATTCAGTACAGCTAGCACAGCAGTTTGGCTTCACCCCTGAGACGCACTCGATTGTCTTTCAAGACACACAGACACCAAGAAGCTTTGGAATAAATGATATTGGGGGCTCATTTAAGGTAGACGCTCTTGCTCAAGCCGCCCTCCTCCCCAAAATGTAGAGAAAACAATGCCTATACAACCAGGGTAGACATCCTCCACTAAGATGGTCCTCATGACAGAATGGTGCATGCTCTAGTTATCTCCCGCTTGGACTACTGCAATGCACTTTATGTGAGGCTAACTTTAAGGATGACCCTGAAACTACTACTAATCCAGAATGTGGCAGCTAGACACTAGAATGGGAGTGGCCTCCTAGACCATATAACACCACCGGTCCTGAAAGACTTACATTGGCTCCCAGTACGTTTCCGAGCACAATTCAAAGTGTTGCTGTTGACCTTTAAAGCCCTAAACGGCCTCGGCCCAGTATACCTGAAGGAGCGTCTCCACCCTCATCGTTCAGCCCGGACACTGAGGTCCAGCGCCGAGGGCCTTCTGGCGGTTCCCTCACTGCGAGAAGTGAGGTTACAGGGAACCGGGCAGAGGGCCTTCTTGGTGGTGGCACCCGCCCTGTGGAATGCCCTCTCATCAGATGTCAAGCAAATAAACAACTATCTGACTTTTAGAAGACACCTGACGGCAGCCTGAAGGCAGCCCTGTTTTGGGAAGTTTTTAATGTTTGATGTTTCACTGTGTTTTTAATATTATGTTGGGAGCCGCCCAGAGTGGCTGGGGAAACCCAGCCAGATGGGAGGGGTATAAATAATAAATAAATTGCTATTATTATTACTCAATGGGGTGAAATATAGAGAGGCACTGCACTCTCTGAATAAGGGTTTCTACAATGCGCTCTCTCTCCATGCCCTTGGCCCATCATAATGATAGCACCTTGCTAGCCCTCAATATTCCGCAACTTCTGCCAGCAGCCATCCGTTCTAGTTAAGTGCATTTGTTCTGCATTTGATTTGGAGGTCATGTCCCTGACCCAAATCTATAACGTATCCATGTCTTCTTTCAAAAAACCAACACCACGAATCTGGAGAATGGTGTGTGATATATCCTTTGGCCAAAGGCCTAACTGGGAGAAAACTTACGTGTGCTTGTTCTGAAAGCCATGCAGCCCGACATTTTTGAACGCTTCAATTTTTGATCCTCCAACTTTTCTCCTCTCCAAGTGGAGGCGAGGTTTTCCAGAGCTGTCGAATTGAGATGTCAGCTTATGCAAGAACAGCTGCTTCAATCTTGAGTAAATGCGTACACACAGGGGAAAAAACTTCTTCGCTGTTTAATCTAATCTCTCCATCATGATTTTAATGGAAATCTTATTAGCGACATCTTTTGCATGTCGGTAACACTAAGAAGTCAATTTGTTTCTTTTCTCTCTTGGACTGGGGGGGGGGGGAGACTACAGAAAATTGCACTAAATGAGAATTGGGTGAGAAGCAATTGAATGAGATATGACGATGGCTGGAATCCTATATGGAAGTAAAGGCTGATCTATACAGTCAGATCAGTCGCAGGGAAGACAGGTCCTAGGATGTGTAGTTTTCAACTCCAGGTACAGGACAGCATGCTAAAATGTTTCAACACCTCTAGTTTCCTCTACCTAGTGAAAAGAAGATCATCAATTTAGCCTTTCCCCTAATGTGTCAGTTTTCTCCACACATGGAGAATGAGCAATTGCTTACAAGGGGAAAACTTTCAGATATATCTGTCTATGATATGAAGTGGTTTGGTCCTAGGTTCTGTGCCACATGTTTTATTATAGATGCCCCTGTGACGTTAACATATGAGAGAGTGCTGGAGGTGAAACAGTTAAACAGGTTACCCAATCAGGACCCAGGGGGCGGAGTCAGAAGGACTATAAAACCAGCTCTGGGAGGAGTTCATTGGGAGTTGGGTGGTTGGTTGGAGTGGGAGTGGATTGAGATAGAGTTTGTGGGTAGGTTGGGTTAGTGTAGCGAAATAGGCTGAGTCAGGAACAGTTAGGGGCTAGGCAGAGAAGTAAATATCGGAGAGATGGTTTAGTGAGTGAGAGCAGGTAGCGAATTTATAGGTCTGGATAGGCACCCCATGAATGTAATTGACTGATACTGTTTATGAAACCACACGCTTGTTAAACTGCAATAAATAAACAAAAGTTTATGTTTCAATTTAACCCTGATTGGACTCAGTATTGTCCCAGGTAGGGCCTGGGTGGTGGCAGCGAGAAATAAAGTGGTTGCACAGGGATCAATAGACGGTGAAACGTCCGGGGACCCTGTGTGATCACCACAGCCCCCCCCCCACCGGAAACATAGGATCAGACAATCGTAGAGTTACATACATATAGAAAAACGATAATTTAGAATGTTGCCTATCTAGGATCAAACAAACACAAGAGGAGTGATAAGGGGCCAGACAGCAGAATCTCAGAGATTCAACTGACTTTGCACATGACACCAGATGTGAGGGAGCTGATGCGATGCTGCTCCTAACCACATTGCCACAGGAAATAACCCCACCCACAGAGGAGGTGCCCACCCTACAGTTCTTCCTCATGCTGGTGTTTCCTAAGGAACGACACTGATATGAAGACCAGCCACAGCAGGGACTCTTTCAGGGTTTGTCAGGGTTCCTCTCATTATTCTGGCAAAGGGCGCAGGTGGCGCTGTGGTCTAAACCACTGAGTCTCTTGGGCTTCCCGATCAGAAGGTCAGCGGTTCAAATCCCTGTGACAGGGTGCACTCCCGTTGCTCTGTCCCAGCTCCTGCCAACCTAGCAGTTCGAAAGCATACCAGTGTAAGTAGATACAGTATTTTCCCGTGTATAACATGCCTCCATGTATAAGACATGCACAATGTAATTTTTAATTTTCAGAATTAAGAATTGGGGGGAGGAATCCCCCATAGTTGTTGAGCTTTTTTTTAGAGGGGATTGCTGAAAATCGCACACCTGCCAGACCGCAAAATCCACCAATCTTCTGTCCCCTCTCTGACAAAAGCAGCCACCAGTGACAATCTATGACTCATGGCAGTAACTGATCTCAAGTCCCCACAATGCATTATCCATGTATAAGACAACCCCCTATTTCTAACATGATTTTTGGGTAAAAAATGCAGTCGTATACACAGAAAAGTACGGTAAATAGGTACTGCTGTGGCAGGAATGTAAGTGGTGTTTCCATGCACTCTGGTTTCCATCACAGTGTTCCATTGCGCCAGAAGTGGTTTAGTCATGCTGGCCACATGACCCAGAAAGCTGTCTGTGGACAAACGCCTGCTCTCTTGGCCTGAAAGCGAGATGAGTGCCGCAACCCCATAGTCGCCTTTGACTGGGCTTAACCATCTAGGGGTCCTTTACCTTTACCTTTTACCATTATTCTGGCAAGACAGGAAGGAGCAGCTGCACAGCAGTTCCTCTACTGATAGCATCATGCGAGATCCAGTCTTCATGCTAATAAAGGTAAAGGGACCCCTGACTGTTAGGTCCAGTTGTGGCCGACTCTGGGGTTGCGGCGCTCAGCTCGCTTTATTGACCGAGGGAGCCGGCGTACAGCTTCTGGGTCATGTGGCCAGCATGACTAAGCCGCTTCTGGCAAACCAGAGCAGCGCACGGAAACGCCATTTACCTTCCCGCCGGAGCGGTACCTATTTATCTACTTGCACTTTGATGTGTTTTCAAACTGCTAGGTTGGCAGGAGCTTCATGCTAATAGTGGATAACAAATGGAGCACAAGGCAGCCCTGTAATGCTGAAAAAAACCCAAAACAATTATATTGCCAAAGTCAAGGTAACCTATTCAATTTAATACAACCTTAAAACCATTGCTTCATAAAATAAATTTGGTAGCCAACATTTCCCAGTGGCTAGATCTCCATTCAGCCTACATGTTAGCAAACTGACACATATAAATGTACTGTATTATTTGGTGTGTAGGCAAACCATGCCAGATTATTTTTAGCCCAATGGTCTGTACAGCCTCAGGTGGAGTTCTGTTTACAGCAGCATGGGCATAGCCAGGATTTTTATTAGGAGAAGGCAGGCCTTTTGTGTGTGTGTGGGGGGGACACCTCAGTTTGCTATGTATTTTTATTGATTTTTATTGATAGGATGGCAGCTGCCCCTCCTTGTCTCCCCTTGATACAGCGGTGTTTCCAAAACTTGGGTCCTCAGCTGTTTTGGGAGTACAATTCCCATCATCCCAGGTCCCTGGTCCTGCTAGCTAGGGGTGATGGGGTTTGTAGTCCCCAAACAGCTGCAGACCCAAATTTGAGAAACACTGATTTACAGTTTGCACTCGAGAGAACTCTTCCACAGTCAGATGTTAGTGTTCCTCAGTGGCAAATCAGCAAGTCCGAACAAAAAAAGCTTGAGCATGAAATTAGAAGGAGCCTTGGAAGGGCTGGTGTTAGCTATTTGGGGAATTTATTTCCCCCAAAACTTTAAAAAAGTGAAACCTGTAGGCATCCTTAAATAAATAAATAAAAGCGACACGGGCCAAACCGCACAGGAATTCTTCCTCGCAGCACCATACCTGCATCGTATTGAAACAAAATGCTACTGCTGCTCTTTACAAGTATCATTTACAGCTTTTGGAAAGTACTGGTGGCTCGACTCCATTTGGCAGTACAGTGCTGTGTTCACTTGGCAGCGTTCTCTCAGGTACCTGGGGCTTGTTACGATTGTGTGTCAAATCACGGGAAGTCCGCAACATTTTGCATGTCTGTCTGTTGGCTCAGGTATATAAATTCTGTGTTGTCCTATGGAGTGGTCCAGGAACATTTCAGGTAGATTCTGTACAGTGGTACCTCGGGTTACATATGCTGCAGGTTACAGACGCTTCAGGTTACAGACTCTGCTAACCCAGAAATATTACCTCGGGTTAAGAACTTTGCTTCAGGATAAGAACAGAAATCGTGCAGCAGTGGCACAGCGGCAACGGGAGGCCCCATTAGCTAAAGTGGTGCTTCAGGTTAAGAACAGTTTCAGGTTAAGAACGGACCTCCGGAACGAATTAAGTACTTAACCCGAGGTACCACTTTATTAGCTGTGGGTGGCATAGAGGGGTGTGTGTGGCTATGCCTCTCACCTGACCTCCCTCTAGCTTTATGGCTGCTGCCTGGCAAGATGGACACAGGGAGGCAGCAGTAAGGATGGTGCCCTGCAAGTCCTGTACCTGCAGAGCCAAGCCAGTGCTCCTGCCGTCGTGTTTGCACTGCGCCTCCTCTCTCCTCCTGTTCTCCATCCCAATATACAGCAGTGTAAAAATCTCAAAGCAATATTTTGAATCCAAGATCAAGGATGGGAGAAACAGGCCTTTGTAACTAGCCCTTAGGACTCTCCGTAGTCCACAGCATTCCCCCCAACCACCACCACCCTCGCCCTTTACCAGGCCTGTTTTGCACCCTCCTTAAGTGGTTTTGCCTGGCTGGAATGTATTCCTCAACTCTGATCATGCATTTTGCTTCCCCGAATGGAGGATAATAGCGAAAGAAATAAGTGTGTGCAGAAACTAGCCCCCTGTACGAAGGTGAATTTCATGTATTTAAATTTAATTGTTCTACATGCCTTTGCCACTGGCATGCAATCCTTGGAAGGTTATGCAGAAGGTGCTTTTCTCCTTCGGCTAAGTAGTAACCTTAAGGCGGGGGGAGGACTTGGGGGAGGGTGGGGTGCTGCAAGGAGATAAATAGCAGACTTAGCAATGGCAGCGCTCTTCCCATCTCTGTGTCTGTTTTGCTCTAAAGTGAGATTATACTTTTATTCTCACTCTCCATGATTTGAGAGAGGCCTGAGTTTAAACAAATTGATCAGCCACCATCAAATGTATTTGGGGAAAAACTTGGCTGGCCATCTTGTACAAACACTCTCTCTCGTGTAATTCTGAATTCTTAACATTTCAGGGGGTGGGAGTTTTAGTGCTTGGCTTCTCCTTAAGCCCTCCAGGAAGACCACGAGACCCTCAGGACCACAAGAATTTCCTGTTCTTCAATGTTTCATTATTTTCACTGTGCTTTCAACAACCACAGGAGAATAGAAAGCTATCCAATCTTTTTTTCTCTTGGATCCTAAACAATTGAAAAGGTATGTTTCCTGTTTTCTCTCTCCTTTCTTAAGTACTAGACAAAAAAGGTACAGATGTGTGAGATGGGGTGACAAAAGTTCTTCACTCAAACTCAGTCGCTTTTTCTTGTCAAGGATGGATCACCTTGACTATCTGTCAATTGCCCGATCACTTCTTTATCATTTCCTTGTTTGGACCCTTAACCTCATTCGGAGGGCACAGGTCAGTGAGGAAAGTAAAAGCACCCCTGGATGGTTAAGTCCAGTCAAAGGCGACTCTGGGGTTGCGGCGCTCATCTCGCTTTCAGGCCAATGGAGCCGGCATTTGTCCACAGACAGCTTTCCGGGTCATGTGGCCAGCATGACTAAACCACTTCTGGCGCAACAGAACACCATGATGGAAGCCTGAGCGCACGGAAACACCATTTACCTTCCCGCCGCAGCGATACCTCTTTATCTAGTTGCACTGGTGTGCTTTCAAACTGCTAGGCTGGCAGGAGCTGGGACAGAACAACGGGATCTCACTTCATTACGGGGATTCGAACTGCCAACCTTCTGATTGGCAAGCCCAAGAGACTCAGTGGTTTAGACCACAGCGCCACCTGTGGCAAGCATGCACATTGCATACAGGGTGTCCCAGGTTCAATCCCTAGAGCCTCCAGTTAGCAGGTGAGGTGAAAGATTTGTGCTTGAGAAAGAGAGCCATTGCCAGTATGGTATAGAAACACAAAAGAGTCTGACCTGGTAGAAAGCAGCATCCTTTTTGCCTTTACTGTATGTATTTCTAAATATTCACAGAGGGGAGGATGAGATTTTCCCATCAGTGGTTGGTGGGGCCAAGGTACAGGGTGGGTGGAGCAACATTAGGCTGATGTCATGGACCAGTTGGATGGTGGGAGGAGCCAGCTGGGGAACCACCAATGGAAGAAGGCTCAAAGCCTGGGCATGGGTGGTGGGACGACGATGAGTGGCCAGAGGGAGAAGGCTGGGAGGTAGTGTCAGAAGCTGAAGAGGTAACAGGGCTTTGTGAGTGGGGAGAGTCTGTGGTGGAGAGCAATCCAGAACCAGAGCTAGAAGCTACAGCAGGAGAGTAGGATGAGGGAGGCCAAGAGGCAGAAATGAGTCAGGCTGATAAAGAATCTCCCGCTGCAACAAGGTCACCTCCCTCCTGGGACTCAGCTACATTAATAAAGAGAAAATGCTTTATGCGAGTTATAACACTGGGACACCAGATGGCACTTTGGAGTCCCATCTTTCGCCAACGGGATTCCCCTTTATGAAGTTTACAATGTGTTTAACTGAATCACTTTTTTGATGTGTCTTGATCTGGCCCAGGGTACGCGGGTGGTGCTATGGGTTAAACCACAGAGCCTAGGACTTGCTGATCAGAAGGTCAGCGGTTCGAATCCCTGCGACGGGGTGAGCTCCCGTTACTCGGTCCCTTCTCCTGCCAACCTAGCAGTTTGAAAGCATGTCAAAGCGCAAGCAGATAAATAGGTACCGCTCCAGCGGGAAGGTAAACAGCATTTCCGTGTGCTGCTCTGGTTCGCCAGAAGCGGTTTAGTCATGCTGGCCACATGACCCGGAAGCTGTATGCCAGCTCCCTTGGCCAATAAAGCGAGATGAGTGCCGCAACCCCAGAGTCGGTCACGACTGGACCTAATGGTCAGGGGTCCCTTTACCTTTACCTTTTAGATCTGGCCCAGGTTCTCCCAGAACCAGGAGAGGCATGAAGAGGGCGGAAGAGAAGTTAGCTTTACACAGACGCAGTCTCAGATTGCTTGGGATAAACCCTGGAGGAGGGGGGACTTAGGCAGCTGTGGAAGGGTAGGGACCTTCAGTCTCAGCAACTGCTTCATAGGGGCAAGACTGACTGAAGAAGAGTTGCTGTGCTCAGAAGGCCCGACACTCCTGTGCAGATTCTGTTTTTTTCTAATGAAGAGTTGACTCCATTTACTTTGTGGGGCTCACTGCTGGCTTGTTCATGACAGCTGCACTCCCACCATGTGAAAGTCAGAGGTTCCTACGCACACCTCTCTCCAACCAGCTGAGCAAGAGGCATAATTATCACAGTTCAAGGACACATCCCAAGTACTTGAGTGGACCTGAGAAGGGCCATGCCCTGGAAGGAGACCCAAGGTCCAGACAGGGAGACCTGCATTGAGATTTCCATCCTCTGCTCATGTGTCATTTCCCCCCCTCTTCTGGTCCAATGTGTGGAAGGGAATTAATTGGGTGAGTCTGCAGGAGGCAATTGCAGGGAAGAATTTGTAAGTGGGGAAAGAGTTACCTTGCAAGCTAACTAGGACAAATGCCCTCAAATTCACCTTAGGATTACGAAGGAGGTCTACGGAGATGGAAACCCTGTCTCCCAACACATAGCTCTGGCCTCAGACAGACTCTGACAAATAACTGTGACTCATCAGGGGCTGGTCAAGGTAAGTTTACTGGGCTTGTTGTAAATGTTTGCATATTCTTTTTTTCCTTTCTGTTACTTCTCCGCATTCACTGGCCTTTGGGTTATGAAACAGCTGGCCTTGTTTGAACCTCTCCCCTCCTTCTTTCAGCAGATCCCTCTCATCTCTTGCTGCTTTCGGAACTGAGCTTCCCTTCCATCGCTCCTCTGATTACCCTGAAACCCATATCTGGAGAAAGGGACCTTGTCCCTCACAGGTTTTCTCTGGGATGCACACAGTGTATGGTGCTGTGTGACCTGGAGAACATGGAGAACATCTCCACCATGGAGAGATGTTCATAGGTTGAGCTCCAGACTTCATGCTTGTACCCAGACCACCGGTAAGGACCAAGCTTCTTGCGCCACAATTACTCCCAGCTTTTAATGCTCTCCTTGTCACTGTGCACAGTTGGAACAGTCTTAGAAATCATTGTTTTAGCGGTAGATTGCGTTTCCAGCACAACTTTCGCCAACTTGATGCTCTTCAGATATTTTGCTGTCATCAGGCCCAGTCAACACATAGTGATGGGGCAGAATAAGAAAAAGAAAAATAATTTTATTATTATTATTATTGATATGCCTCCCATCTGACTGGGTTGCCCCAGCCACTCTGGGCAGCTTCCAACAAAATAAAGCATCAACCATTAAAATCTTTCCTGAACAGGGCCGCCTTCAGATGCCTCCTAAAAGTCAAAGAGTTGTTTATCTGTTTGATATCTGATGGGAAGGCAATGCTGGAGGGAACCAGGTTGGCAAAGGTTGTTCTTGCATAGCACTTTTTAAAAACACAGACGTTGTGTGGGCTGGGGGCTGGTAGAGAAATAACCAGATGGAAAAGGTTAGCTTCTAAGGCAGCTTCAACTGCCTCAAAACAATACCATATATTTGGAAGGCCCACATCTCTCCACAAGGCCCTGCTTTCTAGCCAGCTTTAAAATTCAAAATCTTTATGCTTTACTGTTGCTGAACTATTTTCCTCCAAGCTCATGACCAGGCAATTGTCTACTAATTAGAAGCTGCCAGTCATCAAAGGTCCTTCAGCACAGCCCTTCAGCTAGTAAGCTGTGTACATACCTTGATTTTGCAAGGCCGCTTCATCTATGCAAAGAGGATGCTTGCAGAAAACATTTTCAAAAATGTATTTTAAATTTGTTTACAATCACCATCTAATCAATGCCCTTGTGGCACAGGCCAATATTGTTCCCTTTCTGAAGATGAGGTTGAAAAAGAGTGACTTCCCATAGGTTCCTCATCGATTTCCTGTCTGAGAACAGCTCCTTAATGCAACAACCAATATAGAAACTCGTAGATCTTACTACTAGTAGTAGCTGGAGTTGTTTGGCTCAATGGGGAAACATGTGGCCCACCCAGCTGAATGCACCTTAGGCGATGAGCATGCCAACCTCTCAGATTCTGGACAATTTATCTTTGCAGTTTCCGGAAGGGAGCAGAACAGAAGGATTTCTGTGCTCCCCCTAGACTGCGATTCCATGGCTGATGAAGTGTGGCAATTATGGTGGATGTTGGTTCTGTTTGCCTCGTTAAGGGATGCTGAAAGATGCAGTTAGGAATTGAATTCATTTATGTGAGAAAAGAAAGACTCTTCAGATTAGTAGTGGTTTTCTTAAATGAATTGTTTGTGTGTGCAAAAGGCATAACAACCACCGTGGCTTAGATTTGGTGGGTTTGCTGATCAGAAGGTTGGTGGTTCGAATCCCCGCGACGGGGTGAGCTTCTGTTGTTTGGTCCCAGCTCTTGCCCACCTAGCAATTTGAAAGCACATCAAGTGCAAGTAGATAAATAGGTACCACTCCGGCGGAAAGGTAAACAGTGTTTCCGTGCGCTGCTCTGGTTCACTAGAAGCGGCTTAGTCATGCTGGCCACATGACCCAGAAGCTGTACACCGGCTCCCTCGGCCGGTAAAGCGAGATGAGTGCCACAACCCCAGAGTCGTCCACAACTGGACCTAACCATCAGAGGTACCTTTACCTTTACCTTTAAATACCTCTGCCCCAAGTAGTGGTAAATTTCAAAGTTCAGGAGCTCCTTGTGACAACCACGCCGCCAAAGAGAATCCAAAAAGGAAGGCAGCCATCTTGATCTATTATATCAGCTGGCAATCCTAGAAGAGAGAGCTGAAAAGTATGTTGGACTTTGGTGGGGGAATCACCTGGGCCCACATCCCTGATCGGTCATGAAGTTCACTGGGTGACCTTGGGCCAGGCAGTATCTGAGCCCAGCCTGCCTTACAAAGGCAACATGTGCTAAACCAGACGTGTTCTCCACACTTCATGCTCCCAAGTTTACACCACTGCCTGATCCTGCTCTGGCAGATGAGGTCTTGCTCCACTCTTGCCACTGGCTCCAAGATACAGGAATCACCACCCGCCAAGTACTGCTGTCATTTCTGTCACAAACGTTTCAGCCACCAGCTGATTCTTCCCGGCTTTTCCTCAGCGGGCAGCCAAATGGGTCTCCGTTGTGTGTGGTAATTTGGAGACATAAGCCTTCGCTCGGTTGAACGGACGCAACCAGCTCTTCACAGCTCCCCTGCGGGGAAGGTGAATACGTCTAGCCTCTCAGTCACCACTAATCTCTGGTAGCTTTATGCTTTGGGGCTTCTATGAGTTCCTCTCACTTTGTATGTGTGTGTGTGTGTGTGGTTCTTCTGCCAGCGGGCAGGCAGACAGTGCAAACAGTCAAGGAACGGCTGCCTGCTGAAGCCTCGCAGTGCGCGTCATGCGGGCAGAACTGTTACAGGAAGGAGAAAAGGGAAAGATTAGGTGAAACATTAGCCACGTTCTCTTGGCCTCCCTCCAACATCTTTCAATTATTCCTTTATGTGCTTTTCGGTGCTCTGCTTACTTGGCATCCAAGAGGGAGGCTTGGGGAGGATTTCACAATAGGCTTGCCATTTTTACAGCGCAAAACAGATGTGAGCTTATCACCGGTGGAAATTTATGTCTCCGCAATCCCCTTCCTCACCTCTCCTTTGGCGATTGTGGCAGAGGTTTCTCTAAGCCCATCCATCACGGCCGGAGGCTAAAAATAATACAAGTTGTTACAGTCTGGAACAGTTTGTGATTTTTTTATTTTTATTATTATTATTTGGAGAGCGGGGGAAAGGGAGCACTTGGAGAGTCAAACATCAGTTCTTACAGATTCGTAAGCGCTCTTCTGGGTTGAATACTGAAGGCCTGGCACAAACCTCTGCTGATGTATAAAACAAACACAACGCCTGTTCTCTGCTGTATTAGTCAAGGGGAGGAGAGGCCATTCTGAAACGCACACTTCTTAAAACATGAGATACAACTTCCTAACACCCACAATGAATCCACTGGATCAGTTGTGAAAACCATGGAAGGGGCTGCCTTGCCCATGTTGGATGATGTGATTAAGAACAGCTGATTTCTATGCTAAGCTTTTAGGTTTAACATGCATGGGCACAAGCCAGTCTTTGTGTGCAGCAGATGAGCAAGAAAAAAATGCAGCTCAACACAGGGCCCTTGGATTCTGTAATTTGAGTGGTGGACAGTAGCTTAAGGACCTATAGATTCTTCTTAGATGCCACAATGCATAAATAATGTTCCTGATCTCCAGGAGTAGATGGTGGGAAGGAATGGGGCAATGGACCAGTGGCAGTAATGTTGTTGTGTACTATCTCAGTGTTGCTGATGACAGAATGTGACAGGGAACTGAAAGCTAGAACTGCAGCCCAACCTATGTGGTGGTCTTGTAGGAAGGTTAGAGCTTACTGGGAAATGATATACAATGAATTGGAAAAGATGTTCAAAATCACTTTTGTAAAAACAAACCCAGAAGCTTTTCTTTGGGGAATTATAGGGACAGAACTACCTAAATTCTACAGAAATTTATTTATGTATGCTACTACAGCAGCAAGAATGCTACTTGCCCCAAAGTGGAAAGAAGCAGAGTCCCAGCAAAGGCAGAATGGATACAAAAACTTAAGGAATATGCAGAAATAGCGAAACTTACCGGAAGAGTAAGAAATCAAGATAACAAACTTTTTATAAAAGGATGGAAATCGTTTATTTAATGTTTACAGATAAATTGTAAACAGATCAAACATTGGCAGGATTATTGTAAAACCCTGCAGTTTCATAAGAGTATATATTTAAAGCAGATAATTAAATGAGCAAATTAAATGAGTTTGGATATACAGAAGATATTAAAAAATAAATTTAAGGAACCGCAGAAAGAGGGGGGAAGGAAGTCAGACTTTGAAATGTTAAATTGATTGTAAAACTAATGAAATGTATAAACTTGAAAAGTATAAATAAAAACTTTAAAAAAGAAAAGAACTGCAGCCTAGAAGTGGGTAGCCAGAGACAACTCTACTGATGGGGGAGAAACCTGGTTCATATTTTAATGCCAACCTGACAGATTTTCCACTACCTGAAACATAGTGGCACCCGAATTTTGATGAGAGCTATGTTTTGGGTTCTGCAATGTTTCAGGTAATGGGAAATTTGTCACGTTTGCATTAAGATGCGAATTTTGCAGCGGTATTCTCCAATTGCAATGAGAAATGTTCACATTTATGGAACATGTGTGTTAGTTTCATGTTAGTGGAGGGACACATAGAAATATGAGTTATTTTAGTGGAAATTGCTTTGAGAAACATAGGATTGGGAAAGTTGCTCCCAAAAAGTATAATAGGAGAAATGCACACTAAAGCAGTGATTATTTTTCAGGAGGACTTTTTATTTTATTTTAAACTAACCAACTTATGCAGAAATGTGTCAAGCTGAACTTAAGCCTGGGAAAATTAGAAACTGAAAGGAACCAAAATTGACAGAATTGCCCATCCTTACCTGTGTCTAAAAGGGACGCAGGTGGCGCTTTGAGTTAAATCACAGAGCCTAGGACTTGCTGATCAGAAGGTCGGCGGTTCGAATCCCCACGACGGGGTGAGCTCCTGTTGTTTGATCCCAGCTTCTGCCAACCTAGCAGTTCGAAAGCACGTCAAAGTGCAAGTAGATAAATAGGTACCGTTCTGGCGGGAAGGTAAACAGCGTTTCGGTGCGCTGCTCTGGTTCACCAGAAGCAGCTTAGTCATGCTGGCCACATGTACCCAGAAGCTCCCTCGGCCAATAAAGCGAGAGGAGCGCCGCAACCCCAGAGTCAGCCACGACTTGACCTAATAGTCAGGGGCCCCTTTACCTTTACCTGTGTCTAACGCCATCATTGGACTATAACCACTCCTGTTTTATTGCATATAAACTTACCTTGAATCAGGAGTGGCAAACTTTTGGCTCTCCAGATGTTCCTGAACTGCTACTCTCATCAACCTCACCGAGCATGAGCCACAGCCTGGGACAATGGGAGCTGTAATTCAGAAACATCTGGAGAGCCAAATGGTCCCTGTGCTGGCTTTCAACTGTACACTGATCCTCTTGTTTCCTCCCCTGTTGTTTTCCTCTTCTGTTAAGCTGCTCACTTGTCTCTATCCCCCCCTTCTTCCCAATCCCACCTGGAGTATCAGCGGTAACGAGGAAAGTCTCTAGAATGCAAGTCAGGACTTAGCACAGCCTGTGTCAACATAAGCTTTCATTCCAGAAGCAGCAAAGAGCCAGTTGGAACATGTCCTCTGATGAACTGAAGTATTTGTGGAGCCCCACTGCATTCAGCTCTAATCATCCCTATTCATCAAGGACCCCTCTGATTTCCTGTCGCCTGTTCCTGTTAAATTGTTTGTCTTATTTCGGCCCTGTTTTGACTTTGGATAGATTCCCCAACCCCCCGAGTGTTTTGAAACGTTGTGAATGTTGGTGCAAGTTGCTGGATGTTTGAATAGTTAAGTATTTAGAAGCGGAGGCTCCAATACTTTGGCCACCTCATGAGAAGGGAAGACTGCCTGGAAAAGACCCTATTGTTGGGAAAGATGGAGGGCGCAAGGAGAAGGGGACGACAGAGGACAAGATGGTTGGATAGTGTTCTCGAAGCTACCAGCATGAGTTTGACCAAACTGCGGGAGGCAGTGGAAGACAGGAGTGCCTGGCGTGCTCTGGTCCATGGGGTCACAAAGAGTCGGACACGACTAAATGAGTAAACAACAACAACATGACACCTTCCTTCCAAGAAGCTCAAGGTGGTGCAAATACTTCTCTCCCCCAATTTATCTTCACAACGACCCTGTGTGGTAGGCGAGACTGAGAGGCAGTGAGTGGCCCAAGGTGGGCTTCATGGCTGAGTGGAGATTTGAACCATAGTCTCCCAGGTCCTTATCTGACACTATACGACAACATATAATCGGGCAGCCCAAACTTGATAAACAAAACTTTGGTAATAAAATTGCCGTGCAGAGGACACAATTATAGTGTCATCTGTTGCCACCCATATGTTCGAGAGCTAGAAAATATCATAATTTTAACATGTACGATAAGTGTCTCTTTCCCCCTGGTTTTTAGACTTTCAAATAGTTTATAATATTTTTATGGATTTATTCTGCTATTATATTCTGAGGGGCTTTAGGCAATCTTAGAGGAGTCAGGGTACAAGATGACAACAAAAGCTCTTGCAATATTGAGAGGCATAATTCAATTATGAAGAGAGAGAGCCAGCGTGGTGTGGTGGTTAAGAGTGGTGGACTCGTAATCTGGTGAATTGGGTTCGTGTCTCCGCTCCTCCACATGCAGCTGCTGGGTGACCTTGGGCCAGTCACACTTCTCTGAAGTCTCTCAGCCCCACTCACTTCACAGAGTGTTTGTTGTGGGGGAGGAAGGGAAAGGAGAATGTTAGCTGCTTTGAGACTCCTTAGGGTAGTGATAAAGCGGGATATCAAATCCAAAATCCAAATCCAATTAATGGGCTACAATGTGCTTAGCTGGTTTATGGGATGAGTCTGCCCAAATAATGCAAGAAAATAGACAGATCATTGCTGCAATTTGCACTGTTGTGAGCTTTGTCTGGCTACTGGCTAGAGAACGCCACTTCTTTAGTTTACAGAAGCAGCGTGGCCACTTCCTTCCCCTTTCTAATCTAGATACAGTTCGAACTGAGATTATATCATTACAATCCCCACTCCAAAGAAAAGGGAACAGCTTTTGTTTTTGAGCAGCTATTAAATACAGGTTTATAATGGTGCCTTAATTTTATCCAAGAGCTTTGCCTCAAAATAAATAAATAAATACCCCACCACATTTTGTATAGAAATAACGCTCTGTGTAGGTCTAGTTATCACGAACAGCGGATGAAGTGGCAAATTTGTGTTTGGCTTAACCACTTCAGACTGCAAGTGGGGACTTGCATTCATAATTGTATCTCTTGCCCTCTTCTGTCTCTGACACAAGAAGGGTGGATTGCCTCATATAAAACACAATACAATCAGACCAGTAAGAAACAATTCCACCCTAAACCTTGAAACAATAACTCCATGCAACAGATTACAGCAGGGGTGGGGAACATTTTTGGTCCAGTGGAGCAGATCTTGATATCCCCCACCTCCCTGAGCCAACTTTGACAGGTGGGCAGCACCACCTTCCCAACTTTCTTTCTTTTTTTATAAATGTTTATAAAATTTTCACAAATTATAAAACATACACAATACACATTACAAAACATTACAAACATAAACACACAAAACAAACATGTATAATTTCAAATCCTTTTTTTTCTTAAACCTTATTTCACCGACTACCCCATACCTCCCCTTTCTGCATCCCAATTCCCAAATTTGTTTCAGCAAATCCTCTCCCTTAATTTTATCTAATTTTTCCTTATTATTTTCTTTTACTTAATCTTTTACAGCCACAATCCCCTATTTTTTATAACCACAACATTTTAGCACTCATTAATTTTACAATATTTCTTAAGATAAATTTTAAATTTCATCCAATCTTCTTCCGCCGTCTCTTTCCCCTGGTCTCGGATTCTGCCAGTCATTTCAGCCAGTCACATATATATATATATATATATATATATATATATATATATATATATATATATATTTATAAAAATTTTTTATTGCGTTTCTTTTCATAAGTTCACAGGTTAAGTTACAAAGCAAAAAACAAGAAACAGTTTTTAAAAGTATAGAAAGAAAAAAAAGAAAAAAGAAATATATTTCAAATCATCTTTCAATAAGTTAATTTTCATTGGACCTCCCCGCATTCTCCCAACATTGCATTCTTTAATCCAACAATGTCAGCAATTTATTACCTTATTTCACCGCTTATTGTACCTTTGAATTTATTATGTTACCAATTTCAAAAGTTTGTAATTTAGTTTTAATACCTTTTCAATAAACATAATATATTTGTTTCAAATTTGTCTCCTTTTTCTGTCATAACTTACTTTATCATTCACCTAATCAAGTTGCAGAAGCATAACATTTCCTAATCGTGCACAATCTTAACATTCAAACAACTTATAATATTTTTGCAAATAGTCCTTAAATTTTTTCCAGTCCTCCTCCATTGTTTCTTCGCTCAGATCTCGAATTCTGCCAGTCATTTCTGCCAACTCCATGTAGTCCATCAACTGCGTCTGCCAGTCCTCCAGTGTGGGTAAATCTTGTGTCTTCCAGTCACATATAGTCTATCACCACCTTCCCAACTTTCACCAGACACCAGGTGATTGACAGGTGAGGTCCAGCACCTGAACTGCCTTCTGCTTTCAGTGTTTCTCAAACTTGGGTCTCTGGCTGTTGTTGGACTACAACTCCCATCATCCCTAGCTGGTAGGACCAGTGGCCAGGGATAATGGGAGTTGTACTCTATCAACAGCCGGAGACTCAAGTTTGAGAAACTCTGCGCTTAAAGGAAAACCGATTCCTGCAGAACGAAAACAAGTGTGTCTCGGAGAATAGTTCTAGCCTCTCCTCTCAGACATGCTCGTTTTCTATAACTTTTCCCCCATGGGGGGAGGGTGGGTTATTCCATCATGTGAGCCCCTCCCACTTGCAGCCTGAACTGGTAAAGTCCAGAATATAATTCGTCTGTAAGTTACAAACCATCAGCTGAGGCTTCAGTGATAGGAGCAGGGCCGACCCAAGACATATTGGCACCTGAGGTGGACCCCAAAATGACATCCCCCCCTCTCTGCCAGGGAAGATGGGGTGAGGGAAGAGCTACATCAGGAACAAGGGGGGGGGGAATATAGATTGACATTGGGGTCTGCTAGCCTGGTGGATTATGGTGCTGGACTCTTGAAAGTCCCATGGACTGCAAGAAGATCAAACATATCCATTCTGAAGGAAATCAGCCCTGAGTGCTCTGATGAAAATAGGCATGTCCTATCCCATATCCTCCAACATTTCTCCAATGAAAATAGGGACGTCCTAAGGAAAAGTGATGTATGGAAGTGAGAGCTGGACCATAAAGAAGGCTGATCGCCGAAGAATGGATGCTTTTGAATTATGGTGCTGGAGGAGACTCTTGAGAGTCCCATGGACTGCAAGAAGATCAAACCTATCCATTCTGAAGGAAATCAGCCCTGAGTACTCAACTGGAAGGACAGATCCTGAAGCTGAGACTCCAATACTTTGGCCACCTCATGAGAAGAGAAGACTCCCTGGAAAAGACCCTGATGTTGGGAAAGATTGAGAGCACAAGGAGAAGGGGACGACAGAGGACGAGATGGTTGGACAGTGTTCTCGAAGCTACCAGCATGAGTTTGACCAAGCTGCGGAGGCAGGGAGGCAGTGGAAGACAGGAGTGCCTGGCATGCAATGGTCCATGGGGTCACGAAGAGTCGAACACGACTAAACGACTAAACAACAACAACAACAAAGCCTGGTGGATCTTGCTTCCTGAGATAGTCTTGCCTCTTGGTTGGGCTAGCCCTGAATAAAGATCTACCTCAGGATCTGCTGCTGCTGTGGATTCTGCCACCTGAGGCAGTCACCTCCCTTTACCCCATGGGTGGGTCATCCCTGGATAACTCTTATAGGAAAGCATTTGTTTGGGACATGTCATGCTTTAAACAACTCAGATGTGTTCTTATGGAGTTTCTCAAATCCCTATAAGGAAGCAATCATGAACACGGAACATCTAGACAACTTCCAGGAACAAGACAACATCTGACAGCTACCAGCCTGTTATTTGTATAAGGCTATAAGTTGGTGTGATTGCTCCTCATGCATGCGATGTACCTCATACAGAGATCAAATCAGTAGAGACAAGACATGTGAAATTTTGAAAATGGCGCCTGTTGGGAAATCATGTCTTCCTCCATGGACAAGTTCTCTGTGTTATAACTCTCGTAAGTTTCTTCATACAGAGTTGGCCCTGTCCTTAGACCCACCATGAGGCAGCTGCCACAGCCAGCTGATTGTATGTATAAGGAAAGTGAAGTAAATTATTTAAAAACTGGCTTTTTGGCAAACTCACATAAAAAACATGAGAGTACACCTAAACTTTTTTTTTAGAAAAAAAGCACCGCTTTATCTCATCCATCCATCGGTTCCTAGAATCATAGAATCATAGAGTTGGAGGAGACCACAAGGGCCATCGAGTCCAACCCCCTGCCAAGCAGGAAACTCCTTCCATCTCTACTCTGAAGATGTGTGTGTGTGTGTGTGTGTGTGTGTCAGAAACAGAGAAAAACCAAAAGGGCGTATATAAACAACAACAAATTTAATTACCGTATTTTTTGCACCATAACACTCACTTTTTTCCTCCTAGAAAGTAAGGGGAAATGTCTGTGCGTGTTATGGAGCGAATGCCTGCGGGTGGCGGGGGGATCTGCTGCAGTTGTGAGCAGAGGATCCATGGTTCCCCTTCCTTCCCTCCTCCGTGGTTACAAAGCATGGATCCACATGGATCCTCAGGATTTTTGCATTGGGCTACTCCAAACTCACTGTCAGATCACATGTCTGTGGCCACAGCATGAACCACAAAAATCATATATCCACTATTTCGTTTAGAATATTTTTTTTCTTGTTTTCCTCCTCTAAAAACTACGTGCGTGTTATGGTCTGGTGCGTGTTATAGAGCGAAAAATACGGTAAAGTAGCTTTATCCTTTCTTGGAGCACCCTGCTTTCAGCTCACCAAACGCCCACAGATAGTGAGAAGGTTTGCACGTGTGTGCACACATACGCAGAGAGAGAGAGAGAGAGAGAGAGAGAGAGAGAGAGAGAGAGAGAGAGAGACTGCTTAGACTTATGTTTTGGTATTCCTTTGGGAATCCATAGATACACCTACAATACTAGGGGGTAAGGTAAAGGTAAAGGGACCCCTGACCATTAGGTCCAGTCGTGGCCGACTCTGGGGTTGCGGCACTCATCTCGCTTTATTGACCGAGGGAGCCAGCGTACAGCTTCCGGGTCATGTGGCCAGCATGACTAAGCCGCTTCTGGCGGACCAGCGCAGCACACGGAAACGCCGTTTACCTTCCCGCCGGAGCGGTACCTATTTATCTACTTGCACTTTGGCATGTTTTCAAACTGCTAGGTTGGCAGGAGCTGGGGCCGAATAACGGGAGCTCACCCCGTTGCGGGGATTCGAACCGCCGACCTTCTGATCGGCAAGTCCTAGGCTCTGTGGTTTAACCCACAGCGCCACCCATGTCCTCTACAATACTAGGGGAGATGATGTTAAACGGTATTGCATTTCACTCTTCTGGGTCATTAAGGGACATCAAGAAACAAGGGATGAGTTCTCTGGCTACCGTCTATTTATATGTGCATTCTCTAACGCTCATGAGTTGGTTGTTGCAACACTTATTTTGCTGATACTTGTTTCTCGCCCTCCTCCTCTCACTACCTTGCCTTAGGCTATCAAACAAAGCTGCCTTGCCTTCTATCTATCTATCAACCAGGAGCTATTAAGGGAACAGCAGAAACCTTGTAAGCAGCGGAGGGATGGCATTTTGGCTGCCTTCCAAAACCCAGCCTCAGTGCTACAAAAGTTCCGCCACCGCCTGCTCCCCACTCTGCCCGGACCTGCTAGAAAAAGGGCTACTTGCATGGAAGAAACTCCATAAAACCTCACCTGGGTGTTGCTGCAAAACGGTTAATCACGTCAAGCTGAGTAGCGACCGTAGTGCATTCAGATTATAATAAGGTTTGGTAAGCCTTTCTCACGGGGGCTTGTTCAGCATATGGCACGGAAAACGGAGAAAAATAAGGTTTCTGCAAGCTGTTTCAAGTTGCGTAGGCGAGGGGGTTGTTCTGAGTACAGCCATACCTTGGATCTCAAACGCCTTGGCTCCTGAACAAATTGGCTCCCGAACAATTGAAACCCAGAAGTGACATGTTTCAGTTAATGTCTGTAGGAGACTTTGTGGATATTTAAGTTACAATTAGGAAAATCTTAATAATTATTCATAAAGGAAACATCTTATAAGAAGTAAATAAGGATGTCAGAAACAGGATAAAGGAAATCTTTTTTTTTTTGGTTGTTTGTATTGTTGTCAATTATGCTTGTTGTTTGTTATATTTGTGTCTGAAGGGGGTGGATTTCTGTGTTGGGGGCGGGGTTTGTGTTATGTTGTAAATAAAATTTCCAATTTATTAAATTTATTAAAAAGAAGAAAAAAAGAGAAGTGACTGTTCCATTTTTCAAATGATTTTCGGAAGCTGAACATCCGGCGCAGCTTCCTGCAGCCAATCAGAAGCCACACTTCGGTCTTTGAACAATTTGGAAGTCGAACAGACTTCCGGAATGGATTCCGTTCGACTTCCAAGGTACAGCTGTACAGCCATCTGAGGATTTGTGCTTGGGGAATGACCATCGCCCTTCATAAAGGTCCCAATGCTCATCCCATCTTTACAAACAATTATTTATGATCTATGGTATGATCCTCTGCACCAGGCCACTGCAACAATTGATATGCAATGCAGAATTATCCCTAACTAGGAAGGGGGGGGAATTCTGTTCTGTTCACAAACCAACCTCATTTTCACTTCCCAAAACAATTTGCAAAGCAAGACAGGGGCTACCCTTTGATGTTCACCATTATCGGATATTTGTGATGTGGCTCTCCAACCCGAAATGTGTGCAAGATGATGTGCATTAGGAAAGGGTGCATCAAAATGCATAGGTCTGTGAAGATAGCATGGAAGGGTGCACTAAATTGCTTGCAAAATGTTTCTATTGGGCAATACTGCATACAAAAAAGCGTACGTTAGGGCCAATGAGCCAGTTAAATTCTGGTGAATTTGTGTAATGGTGTTCTTTTTAAAAAAAATTATGAAAGTGATGCAGAAATGTGGTGAACTTGAACTCAAGACTGGAAATTCGCTGATTGGTCCATCCTTACCCACAAGGCCTGTGGAGTGGGCCATGCAGAGAGCAGGCAGTTTGCCTTGTTAGGTGGACAGCAGTATTCTGGTCTCAAAGGAACATTTAGTTATTTCCTTTCTTCCTTGTGACAAACTAAAGTTCTCTCCTAACGAACTGTGAGGGAATTACTGTTCGACATTGTCA
Source organism: Podarcis bocagei (assembly GCF_964188305.1). NCBI lineage: Eukaryota > Metazoa > Chordata > Lepidosauria > Squamata > Lacertidae > Podarcis > Podarcis bocagei. The sequence continues at coordinate 17,839,056 of NC_138134.1, read as the reverse complement.
GGGGTTCAGGAGCAGAGGCAAGAGCAAGGGAGGAAACAGAGAGCGAGGGGGAGGAGGCAGAAGAAAAGATGAGTGATGACGACGACCCGAGATCTCCGAGTCTTTCCAGTGAATCAGAAGATTCACAGAAAGGAGCACCAGTGGCCAGGGCAAGGGGGGAGTCTAGGGGGGCACCCCAGGAAGATAGAGCCAGAGGGGAATCAGAGGAGAGCAGTTGGAAATCGGGACCAGCGTCACCGCCAGAGAGCAGGGAAGAGGAAGGGAGCCAGGGATCAAGCACTGGCAGCTCACAACAGGGGGGAGGGCATGAGTCAGGAGTGGCCACACCTCCATCGGGGAGCGAAGAAACGGTCAGACGGAAAGTGGAAGGTTGGGCGCGCGCGCCAAGTTCAAATGCACAGGAAAGTGACGCAGTAGGCAGCCCTGAAAGAGAGCCAGGTCCTAAAGCCCGGCGCAAGGAGACAGGAGGGTCCGGGGGGTCGGCGTCAGAAGAATCCAGGAAGGAAGAGACCCCGGGGGGCAGAGGGACCCAGAGGAGAACAGTCAGGCGGAAAAGGTGGAGCAGGGCTAGGATATTAAGTTGGTGCACAAGGGGCGGAGACTCAGACGGAGCTTCGCCGATCTAGCCATTAGACGTAGAGTTGCACGCAGCAGCTTGAGAATGGAAACTGTAACTCAATAAAGACTTTTACTTAATGATCGCTGGCTAGCGTGATCCTCTGTGAGCTAGGATCTGGAAGCAGCTCTGACAGTAAGCTCCGTCTCCTAATTGTGGGCATCTACAGCCTCGAGGAGAGGAGAGAAGCAGGTGCCTACTAGCGAGCTCACGAACGGCAGACGACATGACGGCTGAGCAGCAGATAGCGGAACTCAGAGAAGCAGTGACACAACTGAATGCCGAGGCTCTCGCATCCAGGAAGAGAGAGGAGGAGGCAGCTGCCGCCTGCAGGGATCTCCAGGTCAGGTTGGACATGCTTACGAAGCAAGGGCAACTGACACCCAAACAGGAGGGAATTGGGTTGGCGAGACGAACAGGCGGGCTGGTCTCTCACTTCGATGGGAACCTGCAACAGTACCCCAACTTTAGAGCAGATGTAATGTGCGCACTGGAACTGCTGAAAAAAGACTTTAGAGATGAGCAAGAGAAAGTGGGATTCATCATGTCCCATTTGCATGGGGATGCTAAAGCATGGCTGCGCAATTTGTGGAGGGATAAGGATCCGGCGCTCCAAAATGCGGATGCCTTTATTAAAGCGATGGATGGGTGCTTTTTATCAAGCATTGACGTGGATCTTGCTCGGCAGCAGATACATGGACTGAAACAAGGGAGGGCCAGCGTAAGGCAGTACCATGCCCGCTTTTTCGCTTTGGTCAGTGCCCTGGAATGGGACAGGGATTCGGCTCCTGTAAGAGACCTGTTTTGGGAGGGATTGCACGGCTCTGTTAAAGATGAAATTGCGAGGGGGGAGAGACCCCGGACCACGCAGGAGATCGTTCAGAGGGCGCTAGCGGTGGGGGTGCGGCTGGAAGAACGTCCGTGGAGCAGGGACGAAGGGCGTGGAGGGCGCGAACCAGCCAGGGGCTCCTCCTTCCTTCCCAGAGAAGCAGCGCGTGCGCAATCCACGCCTCCGCCAGGAGGAGGGGCGGAACCTATGGAGGTTGGAAGTGCAAGGGCTCAGTCAGCAGCCAGAGCCCTAGCACCGACAACAGTGAAAGCGAAGTCTCCTAGAGGGAACAGGAAGTGTTACATCTGCGAGGATCCAGGGCATATGGCGAAAGAGTGTCCCCGGAGGCTCCACAAGCACACTGCAGCCTCAGCAATGGTAACTGCAGCAACGCAGCAAGGACAACCACAGCAGGGAAACGACGATGTCTGGCTGGAGGAAGAGGCACTGGGGCCCAGCCAGACGTGTCAGTGAAGAAGTCCCCGGAGATTTCACAGCCCATGGACCCCCTCCCGCCCAAACCAGTAGTGAGGCTCACCGCATCGCTCCAGCTGCCCAATGGAATCACCATGGACGTGCCGCTCACCATTGACTCGGGAAGCAATGCGGACTTTATAGGGCAGGACTTTGTCGACCGGCACGCTGTACAGTTGCTGCCTGCCACGCTGCCCCTGCAGGTGGTCACGGTGGATGGCAGGGAGCTGCTAGGGGGGCAAGTGGTGAAGCAGACGCCACCAATGGTGATGCGACTTGGGAATCACAGGGAAATCATCAGCTTCAACGTCACTCAACTATCGGACACGCCCATTGTATTGGGCATGAGTTGGCTGGACAAGCACAGCCCGACGCTGGCTTGGTACCAGAGGCAGCTGACCTTCGGCTCTTCCTTTTGTGCTGAACACTGCATTGTGCCCCGGCAGGAAGGAGAGGAAGAGGAGTCTCAGCTGCTGCTAGGCACGCTGCAAGCGATTCCCCACAAGTACGCAGGATTTTTGGAGGTTTTCTGCGAGAAGGAGGCAGACAGGCTACCCCCCCACAGACCATATGACTGCAAAATTGACCTGCTGCCGGGGGCGGCGCTGCCTAAAGGGAAGCTGTATTCCATGTCTGAGGACGAACTGCAGGAACTCAAAGAGTTCATAGATCATAATTTGGAGCGCGGTTTCATCCGGGAGTCCAAGGCAGCGGGGGGCAGTCCTGTATTCTTTGTTAAGAAGCGGGACACGCCCCAAAAAAGACTTGTAGTGGACTATCGCATCTTAAACAGTGTGACCAAGCCATCGGACTTCCCCATGCCCCGAATCGACGACCTCCTCACAAAGGTACGGAAGGGCAGCGTGTTCACCAAGTTAGACCTGCGAGGGGCGTACAACCTCATTCGCATGCGGGAAGGAGATGAGTGGAAGACAGCCATGTTCACGCCACTGGGCACCTACGAATATAGAGTTATGCCTTTTGGATTGCAAAATGGCTCCCACGTTTTTCAAGCGTTCATGCATCACGTGTTGGCCGGGCTCCTCTACAAGACGTGCGTCTGTTTCTTAGATGACATCCTGATCTTTTTGGAATCGCAGCAGGAGCATGACAGACACGTCAAAGAAGTGCTAAGCAGGCTACAGCAGCATAGGCTCTACGCCAAGCTGGAGAAGTGCCAATTCGACGTGACGGAGGTGGATTTTCTGGGCTACAAGTTGTCTGACAAGGGGCTCGCCATGGACAGCGCCAAGGTTCGAGCGGTGTTGGACTGGAAAAGCCCACGCAACCGGAAGGAGGTCCAACGGTTTGTCGGCTTCGCGAATTTCTATCGCAAGTTTATCAAAGGCTTCGCTATGCAGACAGCGGCCATCACGGACACGCTTAGCTCCAAGAAAAAGAAGTTCATCTGGACAGAGCAGGCGGAGCAGTCCTTTCAGGCACTCAAGCGTCTCTTCGCGTCGGAAGAGCAGCTGCTGCATGTCGACCCCAGCAGGCCGATGAGGGTCAAGACAGACGCCTCAGACAGAGCCGTGGGAGCAGTCCTGCTGCAGAAAGACCCGCAGGGGGTTTGGCGGCCAGGAGCGTTTTACTCCAGGAAGCTCAGCAAGTCCGAACAGAACTACACCATCTGGGACAGGGAGTTGCTGGCCATTCATGCAGCATTCAAAGCGTGGAGGCACTTCCTGATCGGCGCCAAGCACACGGTGCAGGTCTGCACGGACCACAAGAATCTGGAGCACTGGCGCACGGCACAGTTCCTGAACCAGAGGCAGATACGTTGGGCTGAGTTCTTTGCGAACTTCGACTTCCGAATAGAGTATGTCCCGGGGGACACCAACATCATGGCGGACGCTCTCTCCCGTAAGCCACAATATCTGGAGGACGCCACGCCAGCGGCCGCCATGCACATCTTCGCACCAACAGTGTGGGCGTGCGCTGCGGCAACAGTGGACCTGGAGGCGGTGCGACGAGCGTTGCAGGATGACTCCTTCGCGCAAGCAAAGATGGCAGAGGTGCAAAGGGGTACGGCAACGACCGACGGGTTCCAGCTGAGAGATGGATTGCTCATCCGTAAAGGGGCCATCTACGTGCCGGGAGACGAACTTCGCGCCAAGGTACTGCAGCAGCTGCACGACGCGCCCACTGTCGGGCACTTTGGCAAGGAGAAGACGGTGGAATTAGTCGCCAGGGACTTCTGGTGGCCCGGAATGAGAGGGGAGGTCGCGGACTACGTGGCGAGGTGTGACACCTGCCAGAGGGCCAAACCGGTGCACAGACCGCCGGCCGGACTGTTGGAACCGCTGCAAACTCCGGTCGAACCATGGGAGAGAGTGGCCCTGGACTTTGTCACGGATCTGCCCAGCTCGAGGGGCAAGACGGCCGTGCTGGTGGTGGTGGACTTGTTCTCCAAGATGGTACATTTCATTCCGTGTGCCAAGGTGGCCACGGCGGAGCAAACCGCCAAACTGTTCATAGACCACGGGTTCAAGGTTCACGGTCTGCCACGGTCTATTCTGTCCGACCGGGGGCGGCAGTTCATCTCGAATTTCTGGCAGAAGCTGATGGGCTTCCTGAACGTCAAGATCAACCTGGCGTCGGCGAGACACCCGCAGACCAACGGGCAAGCGGAGCGGGTCAATGGCATCATGCAGCAGTACCTGAGATGTTATGCGAATCAACAGCCTGCGACGTGGGTGGATTACCTGCCGCTCGCCGAGTTCGCCTACAACAACACGAAGCACGTGTCCACGGGGGTCACGCCGTTCTTCGCCAACAACGGGAGGCACCCCAGGACCTTCCCGGGACTGGAAAGGATGGGGGAGGGGGAGCCGCAGACAGCAGATGCGTTCGCGTCGGAGTTGCAGGAGGTCCACGATCAGCTGCGGCGGCACCTGGAGCTGGCCAAACATGCATACAAGGTGCAAGCGGACAAACACAGAAGGGTTGGCGAAGAGATCCATGTGGGAGACTGGGTCTGGTTAGCAGCCCACGCAGTGCCAGCCAGGTCGTTGGCCAAGAAGAAACTAGGGCATAAGCAACTGGGGCCCTACCAAGTCGAAGAGCAGGTCAACCCGGTGGCTTTCAGGCTGGCGCTTCCGGAGGGTTCCAGAATGCATCCGGTGTTCCACAGATCGGTGCTCACTCCCTACAAGGCACCGCACAGGTTTCAGGAACCCGGAACGGCACCGAGTCCGCTCAGAGAAAGAACCGGGCACGCGGGAGTGGCACAGGAGGAACGCATCAACGAAGTCACGGAGATTTTGGACTCCAGATGGGGGGAAGAGGGGGTAGAATACCTTCTCGCCAAGGAGGGCACCCCGGCCAGTGCGAACAGCTGGGTGCCGGGCTACGCCTTGGACGAACCTCTGCTCAAAGACGAGTTTCATGCCCTCTTCCCACATAGACCAATGCCAGCAGACTTTTTCGACGACTGGCTTTTCACGCCCACGCTTTCTGCCAGCACGTTCCGGGGGTTCGACTCGGACGAGGACCCGATACGAGACGCCCGTTCCCCGGAGGGGTCACCCTCGGGATCTGCCTCAGAACCCTCGTATTGGTGGGACGATAGACCAGAGGAGCAGTGGCGCAGGAAGTGGCAGGAAGGTCCAGGACGAGCAACGCCGCCAGGAGGAAGTGAGGGAGAGACGGACATGGACGTTTTCGGGGACGACCCTGGTTTCGAGCACGGCGGCACAGAGATGGAAGCGGAGGTGACCGTCGTCGATGAGAGCAGGGAGGAAGAACCGGGAGACTTCAGATGGAGGCCCGCCACGGGAAGCGAACTGTATCCGACGTTCGTCCCTCTGACACAGCAGCACCCAGCTCCCGCACCGGAAGGAGGGGAGGGGGGAACGGGGGGCTTCGAGGGGGGGATGGATGTCAGGGGTTCAGGAGCAGAGGCAAGAGCAAGGGAGGAAACAGAGAGCGAGGGGGAGGAGGCAGAAGAAAAGATGAGTGATGACGACGACCCGAGATCTCCGAGTCTTTCCAGTGAATCAGAAGATTCACAGAAAGGAGCACCAGTGGCCAGGGCAAGGGTGGAGTCTAGGGGGGCACCCCAGGAAGATAGAGCCAGAGGGGAATCAGAGGAGAGCAGTTGGAAATCGGGACCAGCGTCACCGCCAGAGAGCAGGGAAGAGGAAGGGAGCCAGGGATCAAGCACTGGCAGCTCACAACAGGGGGGAGGGCATGAGTCAGGAGTGGCCACACCTCCATCGGGGAGCGAAGAAACGGTCAGATGGAAAGTGGAAGGTTGGGCGCGCGCGCCAAGTTCAAATGCACAGGAAAGTGACGCAGTAGGCAGCCCTGAAAGAGAGCCAGGTCCTAAAGCCCGGTGCAAGGAGACAGGAGGGTCCGGGGGGTCGGCGTCAGAAGAATCCAGGAAGGAAGAGACCCCGGGGGGCAGAGGGACCCAGAGGAGAACAGTCAGGCGGAAAAGGTGGAGCAGGGCTAGGATATTAAGTTGGTGCACAAGGGGCGGAGACTCAGACGGAGCTTCGCCGATCTAGCCATTAGACGTAGAGTTGCACGCAGCAGCTTGAGAATGGAAACTGTAACTCAATAAAGACTTTTACTTAATGATCGCTGGCTAGCGTGATCCTCTGTGAGCTAGGATCTGGAAGCAGCTCTGACAGACATGTTATCCTTTCTGACCACACACAGACCTGAATGGTTTCCCTGTGTTGACTTGAAGACACCCACAAAACTCTTGTTATGAGCCGATGCGGCTGGGTGCAGCTATCTTGAAAGTTGCTAAGGATAGGGGTGTTCCAGGGCCAGATTTTGGTTCGATGAGTCCCTAAACTACTGAAGGTACTGGGGCCCTTTATATGTCCAGCTGTCCTTTGTCAACAACAAAATGTTGCTGTTTTTTGTGTTGAATATATGCTATATGGTAATTTATGGACCTAATAGATATCTAAAGCCATTTGCACATAACAAAATATGTATTTTATCAAAGTAATTGTTGAACTGAAATACAATTAAGAAGTATATTAATAGAGAAATACAATTAAGAAGTATATTAACAGTGAAATAATTATTAAGCTCTATCTTAAAATGATTTTTTATTCATAACAAACTTAATAATGCAAACACATTGGCATTTGGCAATAACAAAAGTTCCTTTAGAAACACAATTTACAAATAATCTAGTCTCTAAAAACTTGCTATAACATGAAATAATAATAGCAAACAAGTGATATTTTAGGGAGCAGGCGAGCAGGCGGGGCGTCCATTACTTACATCTCAGGAGTCTACATAACACAAAACACTGTTGCTGTATGTAGGTTTTATTTTATTTGCTTTTTATCTTTTATTTTGGAAATGTACATCCAGGTTTCTTTTCCTTTAAATTTTTTTGAGGGCCCCAAGAGAGTGGGGCCCTAAGCTATAGCTTGTTTAGCTTATACGTAAATCTGACACTGGGGTAGTCACATGTTACATGCAACAAGTGTATAATTTGTGTACGCAAATGTACACCTGTAGAATTATTCACGTCACGTTCAGCCAATGCACAGTCTACCACGTGGCTTTATGCACAACAGCTAAACTGTACAAATAGACAAGTGTATGCTTATTTGCACAAAATCACAGGTCTTGAACCTGCATTCATTGCAATGTGTGAACAAATACGGCATTGACTGCTATTATTAGGGAAGCACCTAGTAGCTTACCTGGCAGTCAGTTCTCTCAAAACTATTTTAGACTTGTTTGGAAGATGGTAAAGAATAAATAAGGACGTAGGTGGTGCTGTGAGTTAAACCACAGGACTTGCCAATCAGAAGGTCAGCGGTTCGAATCCCCGCCACAGGGTGAGCTCCCATTGCTCGTCCCTGCTCCTGCCAACCTAGCAGTTTGAAAGCACGTCAAAGTGCAAGTAGATAAATAGGTACCGCTCCAGCAGGAAGGTAAACGGCGTTTCCATGCACTGCTCTGGTTCGCCAGAAGCGGCTTAGTCATGCTGGCCACATGACCCGGAAAACCTGTCTGCGGACAAATGTCGGCTCCCTTGGCCTGTAAAGCGAGATGAGTGCCGCAACCCCAGAGTCGGTCACGACTGGACTTAATGGTCAGAGGTCCCTTTACCTTTAAAGAATAAATCAACCTCTCTCACTTGCCAATAGAGCAAATAAAAGCCTGTCTTGGATTTTTTTTTTTAATTAAAAAAACCTCTGCATACATCATTACTTCATCTCATTATTGGAGTGAGGTCATCGATTCTATCCTGCCATCTTCTGCATCCAGTGATAACTTTGGAATTAACAAAGGAAGAGGAGTAAGGATAAAAGCACAGTTCAGGCTCCCTGGCTAAGCTCTAGATCTTTAGGTATTTATTTAGGCGGAGCACTCCACAGCAGCTGAGCAATTCTGGGTTCCCAGGACTTTAAATCTGCAAGGGTTTCTGAGAAAGCACCCAAGACCCCTCCCCCTCCCCTTAGAAATGAGGTCCCTGCACCAAAGCAGATTGTGCCACACTGTTATTAAGCACCATTAAGTCTCCTTAATTATCTCCAAATACAAACAGAGCATTGTGTGTTGCTTGCAAAGCCCTCATAAGGCTCATATTAGTAATCGCAGCTAGTATTCTCAGCCTGCAGAGCACAAGCTCTGATGTAACCCCGCTGAAGCCAATGGGAACTCGGCCAGAGCCGAAGCTTAGTTAGAAATTGCATCCCCAGCTAGGTCATTGTGGTGTTGTTTTATGTCATCTAATTTATTAGCGCAGTTATTGCAGAATTAAATGCTGTTTTTCCTGGTGCCGAGTACGCTGTGTACCTGACAGCACAGATTTCGTTTCCCCAAACCGCCACCGCCCTCCCTACCCTGCCCTGAAATATAATACGCACTGTAATATTATTATGTATTTGATTTATATACCACCCTTTATCAAAAGATCCCAGGGCAGTGTACAACATTAAAAACACGTAATAATAAAAGCACAATAATAAAAACGTAATTAAAAGCATAACAATAGACAGTCATAATAATCAAATAGTCCTAATAACAGTCCCCTGCAGCAACAGGCCATAGATTATTTACTGGCTGAAGGCCTGTAGAGGAGTCTTTTTACCTGGTGCCTAAAGACACGTAATGAAGGTGACGGGTGAGCCTCTCCACAGAAGGGGAGCCACCACAGAAAAGGCCCTTTCTCTTGTCACCTTCTCAGGGAAATAGGACATAGAGAAGGGCCTTGAATGACAAGCACAGAGTTCTGGTTGGTTCATATGGGGAGAGGCAGTCCTTAAGGTTTGGAGGTCCTGAATCGTTTAAGACTTTATAGGTCAAAACCAGCATTTTGAATTGGGCCCGGAAACTAATTGGCAGTCAGTGCAGTTGGGCCGCGATTGGCTTTATATGCTTAAACCATCTTGTTCTGGTAAGCATCATAGTGCATCATTAGTCTGTTTCCAATAAGTGGCCAGCCAGAATGCAGACAACAGCCCTTTCCTGTTGCTTGTCCTCCACATGTGGCATTCAGAGGTAAACTGTCTCTGCACATGGGGTTTCCATTTAACTACCATAAAGGTAAAGGGACCCCTGACCATTAGGTCCAGTCGTGACTGACTCTGGGGTTGCGGCGCTCATCTCACTTAATTGGCCGAGGGAGCCGGCGTACAGCTTCCGGGTCATGTGGCCAGCATGACTAAGCCGCTTCTGGTGAACCAGAGCAGCGCACGGAAACGCCGTTCACCTTCCTGCCGCAGCAGTACCTATTTATCTACTTGTACTTTGATGTGCTTTCAAACTGCTAGGTTGGCAGGAGCTGGGACTGAAGAACGGGAGCTCACCCCATCGTGGGGATTCGAACCACCGACCTTCTGATCAGCAAGTCCTAGGCTCTCTGGTTTAACCCACAGCGCCACCCGCGTTCCCTTTAACTACCATGGCTAGCAGCTATTGCGAGAGCAACTGAGTGCATTTAATCCCTATTCAAAACTATCCAAGCTAATATTTAAAACTAGTCAAGAATCTCTCTGACTGGCATTTAGGGAAAAAGAATACATGGCTTATAAGTTTGTTGAGTACTATTTGTGGCACAACTTCACGTCATATTGAACTGGCAACACGCATTTTTACAGGATTTGCGTTATTGAGCTGTAACTTCAGAAGCAGTATGAACTAAGTGTGCCTTTTCAACCACAGAAGTATTAAAGTGGTTCTGGAACTCTGATGGACTAAGAATATCACAGAATGTAGAGTTGGAAAGAACCCCCAAACTCATCTACTTCAACCCCCTGCAATGCAGTGATCTCAACATGCTGCTCTCCATCCAGTTTGAAACCATAGCGGACCTTGCTTAGCTTTGCGAATGTGCTAGCAGTTTTATTGCTGCACCACTAGGAGGTATGTGAAGGCAGGGTTTTTGTCCTACAATTCCCCACCTCCATGGAATTCCCCCCACCTTTGAAATATTATCTCAGGCATTTATTTTGGTACAATGACAATTTATTTATTTTTTAATGGTGTTTTAAAAATAATGTTGCTACAGCCAATTGCACTGCTCCAAAACTTCAAGATTTAAAAAACCCTAATGTTTGTGTTGATAGCGTTGCCCGTCATTTGCCCAGATTGTTACTCATGCAACATTATTGGGTGTCACAAAGGCGCTTTCAAAAGATGCAGGAAAGAGAACCACTCCAGGCATCTGGTCCATACTAGGACAAGAATATTGCTTCTGGCCAAGAATGTTGCTTCTGCAACACGGTGGACCTCTGACTCCTCTTGCTTCGCACTCATCTCAAATTCTGTGATAAATATAGTACTGTTTGTTTCCCCGCTGCAGGACAAATAATAGCTCCGGGCAGGAAAAAGATAGAAGAAAACAGTGCAGAGAAAAAGAGTTAAACACTCTCTTACTCAGCTCCTGCCCCTAGTTGATTTTCTGGTTAGATCAATAACGTCCCCCTCCACTAAGCAATTCATAAATCTTGAGGTAATAAATGTATTATATAAAGTGCCTGCAGAGCTGCTAGCTTCAGAGGACTGAAGACAAAGTGAAAAGTGATCGGGGAAGAGAATCTGAGTTCGAATCACACTGCTGCCCAGTGTATGCTAGACTTCCATTGGGTAGTAGTGGAGAACATGTTAGACTCCGACTGCCAATGTTCAAAGATGGGAGTCTGTAGTCCAGCAAGATCTGGAGAGCTACGGGTTCACCAACGCTGCGGTTCATGCTTCTTAAAAACAAAACAAAAATACCCTTTTGTTTATTTGCATGCGACTTGGCTTGCTTGCTTGAGCCATCTGCAGTGATGTGCTCTTTATCAGTGAACACGCTTTTCTTCTTCACTTGTGGAGATACGGATGATATGGGCTAGACTGGCTCTTTGTAGTGCGGCATTATTTGGAATTGCCTTTGGATTCTTCAAAGCCCTGCAGTCCCATCATCGTTTATGAATACGTTGCTGTGAGAAGGTGATGGAATCTGTTCAGACAAGAGCTCTCCGTGGCCTGAATTTTTGAACACACCCCTGCAGTCAGCTTAAAGGTATCAAACGGTGCCTTCTCCAGGATACTTTGCAATCCTACAGACATGGGGGATGATGGATTGTCCCCCACCCCACCCCACCCCCCAACCCAGGAAAACGCTGACAATCAGATTCTGCTCTCGAGCCGCGCCTTAATTATAGAGTGAATTTGATCCGAATGAGTTAGAAATTGCCTTGATCATCTAAGACAAATCCACACCTTTCAGACAAGCGAGGAAAAAAGCTTTGAGGTTCTATTCACATGTTTTATTCCTCTAATTATTGGTTTGGCATCCCAAAGCCTGAGCGAGGTGCTAGGAACCACAGAAGTGAAGTAAAACCAAGTTTTGAAAAACGGAAAACTTGCAGAGGCATCACATGACTCCAAAGTTTCTTGCCTGAATCTCACTGAACATTCTGGAAACCGACCCTCATTTCTATGTATTTAAAGGTAAAGGTAAAGGGACTCCTGACCATTAGGTCCAGTCGTGGCCGACTCTGGGGTTGTGGCGCTCATCTCGCTTTATTGACTGAGGGAGCTGGCATACAGCTTCCAGGTCATGTGGCCAGCATGACTAAGCCGCTTCTGGAGAACCAGAGCAGCGCATGGAAACGCTGTTTACCTTCCTGCCAGAGCGGTACCTATTTATCTACTTGCACTTTGACGTGCTTTCGAACTGCTAGGTTGGCAGGAGCCAGGGACCGAGCAACGGGAGCTCACCCCGCCACGGGGATTCGAACCACCAACCTTCTGATCAGCACCACCCACGTCCCACATCTATGTATTTAGCAGTATTTAGCAGTATTTGGCAGTAGATAAATGCAGACTGGCCTGCTGCTGTCCCCTGCAGTCGTCGAACTGAATAGTTTATGGCAACTCTAGGTAAGGCTGGAAGAAACCATGAAACCCTGGGGAGCGACTGGCAGTTATCATAGAATTGTAAAGTTGGAAAGGACTATGAAGGTCATCTAGGCAACTTTGCCTGATGCCTTCGTTATATATTTTCAGGCACCAATTCAAAGTGCTGGCTTTGACCTATAAAGCCTTAAATGGCTCAGGAGCGCAATACCTCAAGGACCGCCTCTTTCCATATGAACCTACCCGGACCCTAAGATCATCTTCTGAGGCCCTTCTTCATATGCCTCCTCCTTGAGAGGTCAGGAGGGTGCCAACACGAGAACAGGGCCTTCTCTGCAGTGGCCCCCATCCGTGGAATGCTCTCCCCAGGGAAGTTCGCCTGGCGCCTTCATTATACACTTTTAGGTACCAGGCAAAAACGTTCCTCTTTAACCAGGCCTTTGATTGATCCGATTTACATCCTATGCCCTTTTAAAATGTGGTTTTTATTCCCCTGTGGGAGGGCTATTGGGTTGTTGTTTTTATTTTTACTATGTATTTTGTGGTTTTATATCTTGATTTTATTCTGTGAACTGCCCTGATACCCCTGGGTATAGGGCGGTATATAAATTCAATTTAAAAAACCACAAAAAACCACAAACCAGCAATGGGTTCTGACTCCCCTGCTGAAGACCACAAGGTATAGAAAATCTTGCTCTAAATGGATTGATGGTCTTAGCGTAAGGCAATTTTACTATGTTCCAGTTTTTATCTCCGCAGCTGCGTTACCTGCACAGACTGCAAGGCACTTCATCCCTTCTTAATCATTTTAATTAGAGGCGAAAGGTGCAGTCGTCTCATTGTCTGGAGGCATACGTGCAACATTGTCTCTGCCAGGCAGGGCAGGGTGTGAAGGAATATATCCCTGCCTCTAATGCTGGGCGGTGCATACCTGCACCATCGTACTTTGCAGTCTGGCAATGCAGAGACTCAACCAGCTCTTGCGCAACATTCCTAGCAACCCTCCTGGTAGAGTGGCGATGCCAAAGCATCAAAAGGACAGCAACAACCTGGGAACAAAAGTCTACAGCTATGGGAAGATAATCAGTTCAGTCCAACCTCCCTGTGCTTGCAAAACCACTTGACTTGTTAAATAAATCTCTATTTAGTTACACACACACACACACACACACACACACACACACACGATGCATTTAACGACTCCAATCTAATCTTAAAGCATATGAAATTGCATCAGTGATCATTGCTTATATGAGACATTAGGGTGCATCGTTTTAGGGGGCGAATCTGAATTATTGCAAATTTCTTAAAAATATGTTTTCAGGTGTGATTTAATTCAAATCTGCTATTATAGTTTTGTGATTGGACAACGTTTAGCTTGGTTAAGCTGTTGTTTGGTTAGGAAGCAAAGAAACTGCTCTCAGAAAACCAAATGATTATAATTTTACCTTCTGAAAGTGTCGGGTAATACAGTGGTACCTCGGGTTACATATGCTTCAGGTTACATACGCTTCAGGTTACAGAGTCTGCTAACCCAGAAATAATACCTCGGGATAAGAACTTTGCTTCAGGATGAGAACAGAAATCATGCTCCGGTGGCGCAGCGGCAGCGGGAGGCCCCATTTGTTTCAGGTTAAGAACGGACCTCCGGAACGAATTAAGTTCTTAACCCAGGGTACCACTGTATAGAGTTTTTTAATAATAATAATAATAATAATAATAATAATAATAATAATAATAATAATAATATAAAGAGCGTAATTGCAAGTACTTGGCAATTGTTTTTAATTATTTCCATGCAATCTTACACACATTTTACTTACCAAGCAAAAACTGAATTATATTAATTTAAGTGAAATATCTTTTGAATTCCGAAGTCGTGACAATTTTTAACAGCCCTCATTTTGGGAAGTTGAAAGTTGAAAAATTCAGCACGTCCCAACCATGGGCTAATGTCTATATATGGATAATCTATGGGTTGTGTAATACCCCTGGAGGTGGGGCAAGGTCTACATTTGGGGGCAAAGTACCTGCAACCCCAGACTCTTGTCAGTGCTGGATTTATGTATAAGCTAAACAAGCTATAGCTTAGGGCCCCACTTTCTTGGGGGCCCCCAAAAAATTAAAGGAAAAAACCCCCTGGATGTACATTTTCAAAATATAAGATAAAAAACAAATAAAACAAAACCTACATACAGCAACAGTGTTTTGTATCGTGTAGGCTCCTATGATGTAAATCAGGCTTCCTCAACCTTGGCCCTCCAGATGTTTTGAGACTACAGTTCCCATCATCCCTGACCACTGGTCCTGCTAGCTAGGGATCCTGGGAGTTGTAGGCCAAAAACATCTGGAGGGCTGAGGTTGAGGAAGCCTAATGTAAGTAATGGGCCCCGCCTGCTAGCCTGCTCCCTAAAATATCACTGGTTTGCTCATTTCTATATATAGGGTGCCTACGTTCTGTATGGACTGGTTGCATGGCTACATGTGCAAATGGCTTTAGATACCTATTACGTCCATAAATTACCATATAGCATATATTCAACACAAAACAGTGACAATTTGTTGTTGACAAAGGACAGCTGGACATATAAAGGGCCCCATTACCTTCAGTAGCTTAGGGCCTTATCAAACCTAAATCTGGCCCTGACTCTTCCCCAAGTGTTCCAGTGTACATCCCTCGTTTTTCTAGGAAAGGGATTCTCAGCTCTTATTGCAGTGCGACTTCCAGAACTGGATTTAGAAACAGAAAGGAAACTTATCGTCTATATGTATAACAACAGGACCTGCTAGCAATCAACTCTTCTCCTGCGACTGGACCAGGCATGGCCTATCTTAATTTTTTGGTTACATTTTTAATGCTAAATATCTTACAAAACAAAGAAAACGATCCCATAAAAGCGTCATTGTTTTCCTTTACTTGGACCTGTTTGGCTCTACTCTGTTTTCTGTCTTCTCTGCTGATTATAGGTTCTTCCATTTCCCCATGCTTTTAAGATGCTAATAAATATTATGAGAAATTGCTACCTTAATTTTTATTGCGGTTATATTCTTTTTGAAAGACGGTTGTTTAATACATCAATAATGGCAGGATATAATTGTATGAATGCAGAGTAGAAAAAATGCCAAAATTATCCACAATTACAGCTGGGCTATACTTCAATTTTCACTTCACAAAACCACGGATCAAATGAAGCTGAACATTCTTAAAGGTTTCCCCCCCTAAAATCCTTCAGTTTTCCATAATTCTACCCCTACATGGCAAAAAATTCGGGGAAGGAAACCCAGCTCAGTTATTTGAATATAAATAGATTCAACTGTACACTAGATAAAAATCGGAATCTGATCTAATCTGAGATATTTAAGAGTGCACTGAAATAGATAAAGCTCTGCCTGTTAAGTTGTGGGTGAACATATCAGACGGCACAGCGATTCTTCAAACAGCTCTTGTTTATTCAGAGGCCAGAACAGAAATGAACTGAAGAGCTCAGTCAGCCTGCTTATATAGAGCTTCACTGCAACGTTACTGTAGCAACTTTCTAAAACTATCCAATCACTGAACGTCACTTTCGATCCTTCATTTGCATAACTATCTACAGTATCCCCCTGCTGGCCCAGGGTGAGAACTTCAGTACATAACACTGCCTGTTTTTACATTTCCTGAAGGCCAGCTCAGTGCATTCTATACTTCAAGTACAGGACAGGAGAAACCCTCAGATTTTAAGATTGGGTTCAGATCTGCACATCCTGAAAAAGTTTGGGCCAAGTTTTTGAAGAGATTTCGAAGAATTCTAATAAAAACAGAAACTTGAACGGATTGCGAATTTTTGCCTATTCGTAGTGTCAGGAATGGAAATCATTCCAACAAACACAATTGTGGGGTTTTTTTTACTGCTGTTGTTTTCAGTCTGCAAATGACACATGATTGATTATGTCTCCCTCACCCCAAATTTGCATTGTGCTTCCATTAAATTGAAATGAATGGGGTGTGGATACTGTTTCTGGTTGTATATTAATATAGATAGATAGATGATAGATAGATGATGATGATGATGACAGATAAGATAGATAGATGATAGATAGATAGATAGATAGATAGATGATAGATGATAGATGATAGAGATAGATAGATAGATAGATAGATAGATAGATAGATGATAGATATAGATAGATGATAGATAGATAGATAGATAGATAGATAGATAGATAGATAGATAGATAGTTGATAGATAGATGATAGATGATAGATGATAGATGATAGATGATAGATAGATAGATAGATAGATAGATAGATAGATAGATAGATATGATATAGATACTATACTATACTGCACTGAAATGTTTAAATGTTTCTTTGATTGTCCTTGAATCTTCTTACCCAGTGCTTTTTTTCTTAAAAAAAAAATGTTTAGGGGTACTCTCACTTTCCTACTTACATTGAAATACAGCCCCTCAACGAGGCCAAACTTTGATTCACAAAATATTTAGGGGTATGCGTACCCCTGTGTACCCCTGGGGGGGGGGAAGCACTGTTCTTACCACATTTGTCATGCTCTCCAGCCCCACACCCTTTGAGAACCACTGCCTTAGACAAAACTAGCGGACTACAGTTTAGCACCTGAGGTTGAATGCTGCAAATTGTGTGTTTTCCTCAACAGGCAAGAGAAATAAATAACAATTTACCACTTTCAAAAGGTACCCAAAATCTATGGCTTGAGGCACCCACGTCACACTGCCGGGCTGTCCCTGTCCCGAGGGGAAATGTTTAATCAGAAGAGAGGCCCAATTGAAATGTTGTCAGATAAGTTTGTGATCCAGTTTCTGCTCTCTTCTTGGGAGTTGGTCTGCAACTCATCATGTTTACACGCCTTGCCAATGTGTTTCCCACCCCCCGCATTCTGTTTGTTGGGCCAAAGTGTTTATAGCAACACAGTTTCTGCTTTTTGCTAACTTTTGCTAACTCTGATAGAGCATGCCAAGCGCTATTTAGGTCAAGCCGAGCAGCGATATCTGGGATACACCTAGCCCAGAGCTTTCTCCATAAGCCATGCAGCCCATGACGACAGAAGTCTAGTTAAAAGGAATTAAGGGCAAGTAAGTTGCTGAAAAGAACCAGGCAGAGCGCCAGATCCTTGCCCAACATATTTGAAGTTGTCAGTGTTTTATAGTCCTGATTAGGGCAATAATTTGTGCCTACAGGGTACCGTACAAAACACGGCGCTAATAGACAGCAATAAAATGGGAGGAGGGGAAGAAAAAGCAAAGCTAGTAATTTCTGCAGACGGTGCCAAGTTCTGCCAAGTCTTCAGGCATTTCACTGCATACGTTCGGTGATGTCTTCAAAGATACTGCTGCTATTCAGATGCATCTTATTTTCTGCATGGCTCAATGGCCCTAATTGTGTATATATATTTTTCCCATACACACCCTCCATCTAACTGTGCAATCAGACTATATCATACATATTGACGTCTGCCACCGGGAAATTTATTCTGTATCCATGTGCTGGGATTTTGAGGGGCATTAGATTTGGGGGAGTTGCAGCAGCAAATCAAGGAAGGGGTGGGGAGACCGGGAAAAGGCAGGCATGGGGAACAGGGTCTTGGAAACAGAAATAGCAAAATTGAGCTGTGCAGAGCACAGAAGGTACAGACCGTACAACTGGTTATCTGAATCATTTAGATTCATCCCAGGGTAGATTAGAATGAGGAAAGGGTAGTGCTACTGAACCCGGCTTCAGCTGGGGAGGGCGGGATATAAATAAAATTTATTATTTATTATTACTTCTTCCCAGTTGATTTTGCTGTGACTGTGTTGCTGAGTAAGGTAAAGGTAAAGGTACCCCTGACCATTAGGTCCAGTCGTGGCCGACTCTGGGGTTGCGGCGCTCATCTCGCTTTATTGGCCGAGGGAGCCGGCATACAGCTTCTGGGCCATGTGGCCAGCATGACTAAGCCACTTCTGGCGAACCAGAGCAGCGCACGGAAACGCCATTCACCTTCCTACAGGAGCAGTACCTATTTATCTACTTGCACTTTGACGTGCTTTCAAACTGCTAGGTTGGCAGGAGCAGGGACCGAGCAACGGGAGCTCACCCCGTTGTGGGGATTCTAATTGCCAACCTTTAAGACCACAGAGCCACCCATGTCCCTTGTGTTGCTGAGCAGGGATGGATAAATTAATTTCATCTTCTCCGAGTTTCTCACTTTTCTGATCTTAAGTTCAGTTCAATCAATTTTTGCATACACTGGCATTAAAAAAAGGGGGGGCAATTTCTGCATAAATTGGTGATTTTAAAAAAAGTTCATAAGAAAATTCATAGTTTTGTGCATGCAATATTATTGTATTATATTATATTATATTATATTATATTATATTATATTATATTATATTATATTATATTATATTATATTATATTATATTATATTATATTATATTATATTATATTATATTATATTATTATTATATATTATTATATTATTTATTATATTATATTACTTTTTTGCACATTTTCCCTTAATGTAGACAGTTCTGAAAGCAATTTTCCAACAAGAGAATGTGACTTTATGTTTTCATTACTATTTGGAGGGTGGAGACCTGAGAACAGGTCTTCTCAGTGGTGGCTCCCTGGTTGTGGGGTGCTCTCCCCATGCCTTGTACGGTTACTATCTGATTTTAGACACCAGATAAAAACATTTTTATTCCTCAAGTCCTTTGGAGTTTGATATTCTTTGCATACTGTTACGTCAGGTGGGGCCGAGCTGGATTTGTTCATCTGTACATTTTGTTATATTTCTGGTTGTTTTTATTCTTGTTTTCGACCTTTGTTTTCGTAAGTCTCCTTGAGTTCAGGCTTAGGGGGGGGGAGCTGATAAACAGGAACAAATGAACAAATAGAGAGTTGCCTCGCAAAATTCAGAGAGGTGCAAATTTCAAAGGAGAGCTTCCCTTTGTGTATTGGATTGGGAAGTGTAAATCTGGCAAAATCTGCACACAACGAATTTCTTTTCCCTCTCTACTGCTGAGCACACAATAAGGTATGGGAGGAGGGGAGGGCAGTTAAAAATCAATCTGTCTCGGACAGCAAAAAACAAAGAAACCTTTGACCAGCCATCTCGTCTGGGTCAGCTCTGGATCTTTGCCTGAGCAACACCTAGCTTGTGCCTTTGTCTGTCTCGTTCCCTTGACTCCCTTTGTATGTGTGCCAACTTGCCTTGGCTGCTTCTCCGCCTTCCCCAATCCCTTGGCTCTCGCTCCGGCTTGCGTGAATGACCTTTTCTTTGGATTACCCTCGCCGCCTTACATCTGTGCAAACCTGCTTCTCAGATCCCGCTTACACATTCCTCTGCTGTACAATCCTGCCGAGACTTGCAGTGCCAGCAACTCCAAGTCGCTCGGACTACCTTCTGCTGAGGGCTGATGCCAATGCAGTCCCAACTTGTCCCCACATGCCCAAACTGTTAGCGCTCCATAGCAATATTAAGGGCTAGAAACCTGTCTGATCTAAGGAAACCAAGGCTGACAAATTCTGCATTAGGTACCACATTGGGAGCCTGCATGGTCAATTTGGTTTAGGACGGACTGTAGTTCAGTAATGGAGCGTTTGAATGCAAAAAGACTGGCATCTCCAGTTAAAACCAGGTGGCAAAGAAAGGCCCTTGATAGTTGTTGCTAGATGGACAAATAGTTCATGTTGCTGTTGTTTAGTCATTTAGTCGTGTCTGACTCTTTGTGACCCCATGGACCAGAGCACGCCAGGCACTCCTGTCTTCCACCGTCTCCCGCAGTTTGGTCAGACTCATGTTTGTAGCTTTGAGAACACTGTCCAACCATCTCGCCCTCTGTCGTCCCCTTCTCCTTGTGCCCTCCATCTTTCCCAACATCAGGGTCTTTTCCAGGGAGTCTTCTCTTCTCATGAGGTAGCCAAAGTAGTGGAGCCTCAGCTTCAGGATCTGTCCTTCCAGTGAGCACTCAGGGCTGATTTCCTTGAGAATGGAGAGGTTTGATCTTCTTGCAGTCCATGGGACTCTCAAGAGTCTCCTCCAGCACCATAATTCAAAAGCATCTATTCTTTGGCGATCAGCCTTCTTTATGGTCTAGCTCTCACTTCCATACATCACTACTGGGAAAATCATGGCTTTAACTATACGGACCTTTGTTGGCAAGGTGATGTCTCTGCTAGTTCATATACAATGGCTCAATCGGTAGAGCATGAGGCTCTTAATTTCAGGGTCCTGGGTTCGAGTCCCACATTGGGCCAAAGATTCCTGCATCGCAGAGGGATGGACTACATGGTTCACGTGCTACCTTCCAACTCTACAATTCTATAATTCTATGAAATAGTTGGCTCAGATATAAGGAAGCTTCCTATGTTCTGCAAGGCTTGGATCCCACTCCAAGACGTTTTCCTGGAGTTTCAGCCAGAAAGGAATTTGCTAACATTTAAACATGCCTTTCAGTGCCGTTGACACGATGGACTAGGATGAGATGTCAACAAATGTTCAGTTGGTTCTTAGAACAACTAGATTTTATGTTGTGGTTTTGCCTAAAGGTTTTTTGCTTTTGCTTTTGCTAAGCTCATTAAATGGTTGTTCTTAAGAGCTTTTTTAAAAAAATCAACAGCAACAAACAAAAACGATAGCCACTGCCTATATATTTTCCTGCGACAGAGGCAATTTGGCTGTCAGTTGACGCATTAGCCGGGTCTCAAATCAAGGAATCCTCTTTACATTCTAGTTAAAGGATATCTACCTGCAACCTGAAAAATGCCTGTAGAACTCATCGTGAAATGTTTGCAACCATTTGATGTGTTTTGAACACAGAGTAAGTTTGAAAACAGTCTGATATGTCTGGCACTGACTTTTTCTCAGCAGGCCTTGGGGAGGAGGCATAGGTGCCAAATCCTGGGGGCCCTGGGTGCTCCTGCACCCACAAAATTCCCCGTGAAGGGGCCGGGCACCCACAACTTTTGTACCAGGGCCATGCACGCAGCACGGCACCCACAGCCCTGGGCACTCATGGTCGTGGGATCAAGTTGGCACTCCTGGGAGGTGGTGAGATTATAATACGCTACTCAGTTTGAAATAGTGTATGCACCAACAGTGACAGAGCACACGATGCTAATTATATGAATGGTTATTTAAATTTATGTGATTTTACCTTTGTTGCTATTTGTTGTTTTAATTATGTGTGCATCCCTGCTCTAGGACCATATGGCTAAGGGCAGGTTAGAAATGCCAGGGCGTGCCATAAATAAATAAACTCTCTTTCAGTAGAAGAATTAATGAAAGTCTCTTGGATCTGCCAAGGGAAGTAAATATTGTTATAGAATGGGGGTGGCAGCTAAACCCTAGAAATTATTAAATGGTAAGATTATTTGAGATACGAAGGGAGAATTACAAGCTGCAGAGTAATTCCTGACCTAGGCTATGTAAAACGACCTGGCCAAGCTAGGGCCATTAAGAAACAATACAGGGCTATTGAGAGCCATTGGTAATGCAAGAGAACTGTCTCCCCCCTTTGCCCTGGGGTGTGAACAGAGACTGGGGTGGTGGTGGTGGAAGGTTGTCAGGGTAACTGGGTGTGAGATGACAGGAAACGAGAGTCTTCAGCAAGGGTTGCTGGGTAGAAGGAGGGGGAAGAAAATCTGGGATCCATCTTGGGTAGGCTGGCTGAAGGGTAGCTGGGAGAGACTCCATGGCAGCAAGCCCCTCTTGAAACGACCATGCTGTAAGATCTGGACTCCTTCCATGCAGACTGAAGGTGTAAATAGGCGAATAAAGCATATTTGTTAAAGCTACGGCAATCCCCGCTGTCTCTCAATTCTCTAGTACTATTAGTTGCAGTGGTAGCAATTTTCATGGTCCCTATAAGAGTACAGATTTTTTTAAATGACAGAATTTGTGAATGAGGGCAGACCACAGGGCTTAGAGCACAGATAAACAATTTTTCTCCTGGCCTTAATTCAAGAAGAGTGTCAGGACAAGAATCGACTGTCTCTATCATTATGGGACGATGAAGAATCTATTCACGATCTCCTACTAGAAAAGATTCTAAGATCCTGGCTCCATGATGGCTGGGAGGATAAAGATATTATCTTGATGGAAAGGTGTGTCTCTGACCTCAGGTTTAGAAATATGTGTGTGATTGCTCTGCACTGGACTCTTGGAGCCAACTTGTCCCTTTTATTAAATTATTCTTACACAAGGACCTAAGCAGAGCATGCTGGATCTGCCCAATGGCCCATGTAGTCCATCTTCTTGTTCTCACAGTGGCCAAACAGATGCCACGGGAAACTGTGGTTTCCAAAACTGGTATTCAGAAGCATTCCTAACTCTGACTGTAGAGTCAGAGCACATCCATCATGGCTAGTAGCCATCGATAGCCCTCTCATCCATTAATTTGCCTCTTTTTAAGCTATTCAAGTTGGTAAGCATCATTGTGTCCTGTGGGACCGACCAAGTTCCGCAGTTTAATTATGTACTGCATGCAGAAGTTTTGCTTCTGGAACTGCTGTCCCCACTTTTCCCACCTCCTCTTTGTTCGAGGGACATATTCTAGAACACATCTGAATGCTGGCTCATCTCCCAATAACTTGTGAACACAAGACATTCAATCGGAGAAGCAAAAAGGCTTTTTGGAAATCTTACCACTTAGAGATAAAGATAATCACAGACCCTCCAAGTGTTCCTATTTTTCAGGGACAATCCTGGATTTACAGAAGATGTCCTGATCCCAGAATTCCCTGCTTTTCCTTAGAACGTTGCTATTTTCATCGGAGAAATGTTGAAGGGTATGGTAAGGGTAAAGGGGACCCCTGACCATTAGGTCCAGTCATGGCTGACTCTGGGGTTGTGGCGCTCATCTCGCTTTATTGGCCGAGGGAGCCAGCATACAGCTTCCAGGTCATGTGGCCAGCATGACTAAGCCGCTTCTGGTAAACCAGAGCAGCACACGGAAACGCCGTTTACCTTCCCACCGGAGTGGTGCCTATTTATCTACTTGCACTTTGACGTACTTTCGAACTGCTAGGTTGGCAGGAGCAGGGACCGAGCAACGGGAGCTCACCCTGTCGCAGGGATTCGAACCACCAACCTTCTGATCAGCAAGTCCTAGGCTCTGTGGTTTAACCCACAGCGCCACCCACATCCCTGAAGGATATGGTAGAACATCCCTATTTTCATTGGCGGATACAGAGTTATGCAACCCCACCCCCAGCCAAGGTAATAAGTTACTATACAATTCTTGGAAGATACCTGAAGGCAGCCATGTATAGGAAAGTTCTTTAATGTTTAATGTCTTATTATGTTTTTGTATATGTTGGAAGCTGCCCAGAGTGGCTGTGGCAACCCAGTCAGATGGGCAGGGTATAAATAATAAAATTACTACTACTATTTCTATGGAATAGGATGTTCCTATTTTCATCAGGGATATGTTGGAGGGTATGTAAAAAAAATTGCCAAACGTGATGCTAAAGGAAAACAGGGAATGAATTGTGCTGTCATAGGCCGATAGATCTTGATGGGCACTATCCCAGAGGCTTTGTCCAATTGGTTCCAGAGCTTACTTTAATCCGACTTACTTGCATAAGACAGACCAGGGAGACTCCCATAGTCTAGTTTTTCTGGGCAACTGTTTTTGTCCTGTACTTAATCTTTGAAGCAAGGGCTAGCTCAGTGCCGTGCTGAAATCTGCCCTCCATTTTTTCAAAAACTTTATTCCTCTGCAAAAGAGGATTCTGTTTTTCTTGACTCATTATCAGGGCACTGGAGAACATCATTAGGATTTTGACCCCAAGCTTCTCACTTTCAGTCGGCCATTCTTTCTTGCACAGGGCAAGAAACCATAGCAATCTTTAACATATCGGCTTAAAAAATGGCATTGTTGCTAGCTTTACAAATCAAATACTTTTAGAAAGATTCTGAAAACGGCACATTTTGGGCAAGCCTTTAATTCCTGTTTGATCCCGTCTCTGCTTATAAACATGGCTCTCTTTTAACAACTGGTGGTTGTTTTAATTTGCTTTTGTATTTTATTTTATTTTAATTTATGTTACTGTTTTAGATGTAGCTGGGGGGGGGGGCTCCCTTACGTCATTGGTAGAAGACTGGGGGGCAGGGCAAAACACTTTCCCTTCCAAGTGATTCACTCCATATACCTCCCCTGTTGCAAAAGGTCCCTGCAAGAAAAAAACATACGGCCTGTGAACAGGATGCTACAATGGGAGGGGTTTTGGTATAGCACTAATTAGACACTTGATAGTTTTAAATATATAAGTTTGCACTGACTTTCATAAGAAATGAGAAGTTCATAAGATAATCAGATGCTTGATAGTAAACCCAGGTCAGTCCTTAAGGTTTGAGGTTGCCCAGCCTCAATGCAGGCACAGAAAGCACGAAGGCACTGCAAACCCAGTTTCTCACTTTCTCCTCACACCATTCTGAGCCAGTGTGGTGTAGTGGTTAAGAGCGGTAGTCTTGCAATCTGGGGAACCGGGTTCGCTTCCCCGCTCTCCACATGCAGCTGCTGGGTGACCTTGGGCCAGTCACACTTCTCTGAAGTCTCTCAGCCTCATTCACCTCACAGAGTGTTTGTTGTGGGGCAGGAAGGGAAAGGAGAATGTTAGCCGCTTTGAGACTCCTTAAAGGGAGTGAAAGGCGGGATATCAAATCCAAACTCTTCTTCTTCTTCTTCTAGGCTGGAAAAGCAGCAGAGACTCTTCCGTAACCATTGATCTCTGGCAGGCAAGCAAGACTTGATAAGAAGCAATGACTCTTGGCAAGTTTATGTACGTTTATTTACAAAAAGACACATCCAGAGCCTGGCTTCTCGCCTGCTTGCATTTACGTTTGTTGGTCATTCTGAAGTTTCACCCCTTCCGCAGCAGGAAGGACGCCAGACTCCTGCCTTTCCCCTCTTGCCTTTCCATTGCCATCTGATCTTATCCAGACGCCTAGAACAGGGACTGAGAGGCTGGCCTGCCCCCTCCTCACTGCCACTCGACACAGACCCAGACCTCTGCTTATCTGCTGATTGCCTAGCAACGCTCTGGCTGCCTTCCAACTCTTCCCCTTCTTGAGAGCTAAAAGTCTTCCCCATGAAGGGGAGTCAGACAGCCCTTTCTCGCTTCTGTCAGGCCATTCTCATCTTCAGAGTCGATTCTTCGTTCACTTAGTTCAATCTGAGTCTAACTCTTCTTTCCGCTCTGGGGGGGGGCACATTC
This sequence comes from Podarcis bocagei, assembly GCF_964188305.1. Classification (NCBI taxonomy): domain Eukaryota; kingdom Metazoa; phylum Chordata; class Lepidosauria; order Squamata; family Lacertidae; genus Podarcis; species Podarcis bocagei. Next base: position 17,813,586 of record NC_138134.1, on the reverse strand, counting down.
CTGACACGGGCTGTGCAAACCACTGATTGGCTGACTCTTGTGTCAGTCATGAAGCCACCTCCCCAACCTATTGGAGCAGCTTATGTAATGTAAAATCTCACTTTACAATGTCAAAAAATAATGCATAAACTGCACGATCAGATACGCATTATGCATGAAGAATAGAAACACAGCAAACAGCTATCCAGAAATATGGGAGGGGGGTGAAGATGACAGAATTTGATTCAGAGATCATACATGATTCAAGTTACAAGAGAGATTCCGACTAAACATCAGGAAGAACTTTCTGACGGTAAGAGCTGCTCAACAGTGGAATGAGCTCCCTCAGAAGATTGTGGACTCTCCTTCCTTGGAGGTTTCTCAGCAGAGGTTGGGTGGCCACCTCTAATGAATGTGTTAGTTGAGATTCCTGCATTGCAGGGGGTTAGACTAGATGACCCTTAAAGGTAAAGTAAAGGGACCCCTGACCATTAGGTCCAGTCGTGGCCGACTCTGGGGCTGCGGCGCTCATCTCGCTTTATTGGCCGAGGGAACTGGCGTACAGCTTCCGGGTCATGTGGCCAGCATGACTAAGCCGCTTCTGGCGAACCAGAGCAGCGCACGGAAACGCCGTTTACCTTCCTGCCAGAGCGGTACCTATTTATCTACTTGCACTTTGACGTGCTTTCGAACTGCTAGGTTGGCAGGAGCAGGGACCAAGCAATGGGAGCTCACTCCGTCGCAGGGATTCAAACGGCCGACCTTCTGATCGGCAAGTCCTAGGCTCTGTGGTTTAACCCACAGCGCCACCCGCGTCCCCAGATGACCCTTACAACTCTGCAATTTTATGATTTTCTGTGTTGTTACCTGAGTAAAGTTGGGGAAAGGAGAGCTCGCTCCATTGCAGAAAAGCTGAAACCCACTCCTGTCCAAAGGTACCCTCTATGCCATGTGATTGTTTCCTTGTGTTTTCCTGTTTCCAGTCAAATGTGACGAAGATGAACATCCTCTAGCAGCTTCACATACTGAGAGATGGCAGTCTGGTGTCTGCTCCATTGAAAAGCTCCCTTCCAAGGAAATATATCTCTACTAGATTCCTGAACACCTTGAATTTGTACACAAATGAGACATAACAGAGGCAGGTGCCCTCTGTTGACAGGAATCTTCCTATCTGTATTGGGAAATGACCACACTCTCGTTCAATAATTGAGCTGTCAATCTCTCAACAGGGCTCATTATTATTCGGCATAACAAAACCCCAAATCAGTGTCCTTTCTGACTGGTTAGATAGCTATGATGTCATCACAACCAGCACTGACAAAAAAGGAGGAGACCGAGGAGACCGGCTCTTCAACACGCTAAATAGGAGCTTCTTTTTAAAGCACACCATTGCCTACCCACCCTTCCAAAAGGGTTCTAAAAGCCTGGTTAAGGAATTTCCAGCAAAGTTTAATTATGCAAATAGTAATTTATTTATTTATTGGATCGACATACCATCTGTAGATCTCGTGGTGGTTCACAACATAAAAATAGAATATAAAAAAACACAAAATGCATAATCAGAAGAACAAGTATAGGTAAAACTGAACAACAGAGGCCTCTTTTAACTAATATTTAGAGTACAACTGGTGTCCCTCCCCACCTTCTGATGATACGAATGCATTGGCACCTTTTAACTAGGAAAATAGATGCCTCGGTAGGTTAAGCAAAGTTTACTCTATGGGTCATTGCTCATCTTTCTAAAAGACGGTCCTGTTCTACAAAGTCTCAAGTTGCTGGGAGATTAACCAATGCTAACTCATGCTTGAATAAATTTCCCCAACCCTTTGTGTTTGCTGTGTTTTCTGTGATATGCAGGGTACATATTATATTATATATTTATTCTGCTGCATTTCTAGCCTGCCTTTCTTCCAAGAACTCAAGACAGTGTGCATTGTTCTCCCCTTCTCCTTTGTCCTCCCAACACCTGAAAGGTAGGCGCAATGGTTTTTTTCCCCCACCTCTCAGGTGGGTGCCATTGTGGTGAAATGTTGAAGGAGGGGGTTGAATAGGGCGTCCCCACTTTCACCAGAGAAATGTTGGAGGGTGAAATATACTCGGAGTCGAGAGTGGATTTCATGCTCTTTATTCAGCTCATAGTGGTGAGGAGGAATGGAAGTTTCCCCACAATATCTGCTTTATATACATTATTTACACAATGGGCTGCTCATGATTGGCTAATTCCGGGATTCTCCTGTAGGCCAATCAGGTTGTGGATTCACTTACACCTGGAGCTGGATTGGGTGGCTCCTGGGGACCAATCACACTGCTGCATTGTTCTAGGACCAATCAGACTGCTGCATTTTGGATCCTATTGTTCTAGGACCAATCAGACTGCTGCATTTTGGATCCTATTCAACTCAGTACATAACAGAGGGGATGGTAGCTGCTTCTGCATGATCTGATCTCTTGCTTCCTTTTTTTTTAAACGATACTTTCTTTATAATTATGCACCATACAAACAAACACTAAATAAAACAAGCATATAATACCAAAACAGAAAAAATACAAAGCTAGAGAAACAAAGATATAAACATAATGACGTAGGCTGCAATCAAAAATATAAACATTATACTCTCTTTTAAAAAGAAAAGAAAGTTGAAAGAAAAGAAAGAAAAAAGGAGACTTCTAACTAACTCCCTGTGGTTCTTTATTTCTCATACACTGGTTGTCTGTAATGATTACATTTTTAGAACCGATTCCCAGATTCATACTTGGCTTAGCTTAGAATAAAAATCTCACAGGCAATTAGAATAATTTTCTGATCTCTTGCTTCCTAAGTTATGGCTGTAAACATGATGGAACTATGTCATCCAGTGGTGAAATGATTAGGCTCCTTTCACAATCTTATAGGCACCCCTCAAACCTGCATTCTGAAGTGCTGCAATACTGGAATGGCTGCGCCTTATCCTTTTAAGAAAGCATTTAATTTTGCAAAAATTCAACGTCAGGTTGTTTCTTGAAAGGTGAAGAAAGGGGGGAAATGGGCATGAATTCTTACAACACCCCAAAAGGAAGTACGCAGCATCTAAAAATATGGTTTCTTATTTTGTTCAGGAAGTCCTCCCTCTAACTTGAGAAAATACAAATTGTTTTGAAGCCCACCATAAGAGTCTGAAATGAACAATAAATACAGGAGATGCAGTAAGCATAGGATGTAACAAATCATTACCTAACAATATTGTGGCATTTGTAGAGTAGAATGTGACTTCGATATAGGTCTCCTTGGAAGCCTTCCGCTAGCTTTAATGGATTAATAATGCACCCCATTATTGTGTGAACTGAGCAACTTTTACTCAATTTATGCTGTGGTCTAAACCACTGAGTCTCTTGGGCTTGCCGATCGGAAGGTCAGCAGTTCGAATCCCTGCGACAGAGTGAGCTCCTGTTGTTCTGTACCAGCCATTGCTTACCTAGCAGTTCGAAAACACGCTAGTGCAAGTAGATAAATAGGTACCACTGTGGCAGGAAGGTAAACGGCGTTTCCGTGCACTCTGGTTTCCATCACGGTGTCCCGTTACGCCAGAAGCGGTTTAGTCATGCTAGCCACATGACCCAGAAAGCTGTCTGTGGACAAACGCCGGCTCCCTCGGCCTGAAAGCGAGATGAGCACTACAACCTCATAGTCGCCTCTGACTGGACTTAACTGTCCAGGGGTCCTTTACCTACATTTCTGTGGGGATAGAACTTAAGGTGCAACAGTCCCTTTCATCACAAGTTTGCATTTTGAGTTAATTGGCAAGACATCAAAAATAATAAACCAGTCCAAAACCGAATGCTGGGGACTGTAAGCTGTTCAAGAGGAGTTTATGAGCTGGTTACCAAAGGTAAAGTTTGCTAAATTTAAAGACTCGGCTCTTTGATCTTTGCAAACAGTAAAACTTTAATTAAATCAAATTTGAACAAGCCTCGTTAACATTCGTGGGAATACCTGTGGTTTCTATAAAGCACCGAGCATTAATTTAGCCTGGTTTCACTGCTGCTATAGTAATTTATGAATACATGAGTAAAAAAAAAGTCATTTGGATATTAAATATTTAAAATGGGCCTAGTTCGGACTGAAATATTTCATGGACACCTGTGGTCTGGTCCTTTCACTTGATATGCTAAGGTGCCATAACTCTATGGTCAAGAATTTGGTCCCTGCCCCCTTAAGAGACAGTGCAAACATAATAGCAGTCATCATGTGATTGACTTAGAGGCAGATAGATACACAGCAATGTGAAAATGTGGTTTGGCATGGGCTTGAATGGAGAATATGGGAGCCACAGGGTGATCATAATGGATGTAGCTCCTTTTTGACTCACATGTTCCACTGTTAAGTTGCATGGAGTCGCGACTTAACAATTCTGGGTTGGACCCTGCCTGGGTACAGGCCAATATGAACTGTTCTATCTCTTGAATTCCTTGTTCACATAACTTTTACATTTATGCAGCGTGCTAACTGTAAATAATTCATGACCATTGTTTCCAGCTCAGCTTCATTGTTCCAATGATATTTCACACAGCTGAGTGTTTCGTAAGTGGCGGAAGTCTTCCTTCTTGATGGAGTTCTAGTAAATTAAAATTTGAAATGAGGACGCCAAGCTTTATTTTGTTTAAATCAGCAGATTAGAAGATGCAAAACTGGTATGGGGCAGACCCTCCAAGTGTCCCTATTTTCCAGGGACAGTCCTGGATTTAAAGAAGCCATCCCGGTTTCTGATTTGATCCCGGAATGTCCTGCTTTTTAAAATTTCTTTTTTCATTGTCACCTTTTACAAATATTTAAACAAGAAAAACAAAATCTTTGCAAATAACTTTATGCAGTTATTTATTTTATATCATTTTATTACTGCACATCCACTTCAACTATATCTACTAATTTTCCCTCATCTTCCCCTTAATTATCTCTTCCTGCATCAGTCATGCTAATCTTTTGTTCACAATGCATCTTCAAATAGTCAATAAATTTTCCCCATTATATTTTAAAATTCGGAATGTCCCGCTTTTCCTTAGGATACCCCTATTTTCATCAGAGAAATGTTGGAGGGTATGAAGTTATGTGACCCCTTGAGGCAAGGAGATAAGTAACTGTTCAATCTTTAGAAGACATCTGAAAGCAGCTCTGTATAGAGAGGTTTTTTAAAAGTTTCATGTCATATTATGTTTTAATATATGTTGGAAGCCACCCAGAGTGGTTGGGGCAAACCTGTCAGGTGGGCAGGGTATAATTATTACTGTTGTTGTTGTTGTTGTTGTTGTTGTTGAATAGGACATCCCTATTTTCATCAGAGAAATGTTAGAGGGTATGACAAGGGCAGGGAGAGGTAAGGCGAACAGTGAACATTGGGCGTTGTTAAGACCCAACAGGCCCAGCTGGCTCCCCCGGTGCGCTGAATATGTACCACAGACCACTACCCAGAATCCTTTGCTTTTTTTTAAAAAAAATATTTTTTATTAACCGGCCAATCAAATCAAATTAAATCACATCACATAAATTCCGAATTACAAAGCCAAATTTTAAATTTTGTTGGGGGGACCCATATTTCAAGATCCGAAGGGGGATTCTGATCATCTTCTTGCTACTGCATTAATGTCCAAATCAAACCAAATCAGTCCAAACAGAGTTCATAATTCTATCCATTCTTATCTTGCTGTTTCCACATCACATCTTGTTCATTTATTTTCTCTTTTTTCTTTATGATCTCTTCTGATAGTCTCCTTAAGCCGATAAACACCAATATTAATCCTGTGTGAATTTTTCCGTTCTTCCAATCCTCAAATCGAGATGGTGTCCATATATCATCGCCTTCATAGGTAACATCGCTCTTTCCATCATTAATCTCGCAAAACTGTCGCTCTTAAGTCCCTCTGAGGAGTTTCACCCACAATATAAAAGCAGCTCTATTTCTCTATTTCTCCTCCCAGACTCAAGACCTCTGACAGAACTTCCCAATATGGCGACGGCATTTTTAACTGCGTCATTCCAAAGCTCTTATACATTCCACGCTCTTCTTAAAACATGCTTTGGTTCGAAAGTTTATCTCCACACAGCCTTAAATCCACAGCTAAAGTCCTTAAAACGACATTTCTGACTCGTGAGGGGAGGGGATTCTTGTTTAATCACATAAGGAAAGAAAGGAAAGTTTCCCCCCCTCCCCCCATCAGTCATTTGCCATACCGTATCTTGGCGTATCTTCTCATGATTTATTCTTGTCTTGTTTTATCAGAGATCTCTTCTGTTAGCAGTCTTTACTCCCCCTCCTTCCTTGAAATATGTGCATTCCTTCATCCAAATTGTTTCTTTTGAAGTTCTTGCAGCTAGTGGCGCGGATCAGGGACGGCGTCCAGGAGTGCCGGAATCCCACAGGAGGGCTTTGTGCCTAGTGCCCCCATCCCCACAAATTCGGGGGTGGTGTAGGGCACAGCAGGCAAGGGCAGTCCCCCCACCATCCGGGGGGTGGGTTGGGGGGCTGATTACTCCTATCATAGCCTCCAAATTACCTCGTGTGGGTCGGAGAGATGTGGCCCCCACCTAGAATCCTTTGCAACTCACGGGAAATACATGACAGATGTGCCACATTCCTCACCAGACACCTTGATGCACCGGGAATGCTCTGAGGATAAAATGTGCTTAGGGTTTACATGAGAAACAAAATCCAGTGCACTGGATTTTCAGGCGGCGGCGGCGGCGGTGGTAAATCCCCCAAACCCCAAATTCCCGACATGAGGGGTGCTAAAAAGTTGCAACATGACTTGGGAAGATATTTTATTTCAAACAATGTAATTTAGTTTTGCTTGGTAAGTGAAAGGTGTGTGAAATCGCATAGAAATCATAAAAAAATGATTGCCAAGTACTCTGCAGTATATTAGCAGTAATCGCATTAGTATTATCTAGCATTATCTGACATTTTCAGACGGTAAAATTAAAATTCTTTGGTTTTTCCGAAAGCAGTTTAGGTGCCTCTTCATCAAATTTACCGATGTAAATGTTGTCAAGTCACAAAAATAATAGAAGGTTTGAATTCTTCATAACCAAATGCATACTTTTAAGACCCCCCCCCCATTGAAGAAATTGGCAAAAATTAAGTTTTACTCCCTAAAATGACACACCCTACTCTTCCTATCAGTGGAGACCAGGGACAGGGATCCTGCGACTCTATGGACTACAAACCTGTGGCTGTTGGCCATTCTGAGTTGGGGCTGATAGGATTTGCAGTTTAGCAACGTGTGGAGAGAGGAATGCAGTTTCCTTACCTAGGGCACACATTACTGAGTTAAATGAAACCGTCTTATTGTGGGATGTAATATAAGTAGTCGGGATGCGGGTGGCGCTGTGGGTTAACCCACAGAGCCTAGGACTTGCTGAGCAGAAGGTTGGTGGTTCAAATCCCTGCGACGGGGTGAGCTCCCGTTGCTCGGTCCCTGCTCCTGCCAACCTAGCAGTTCGAAAGTACATCAAAGTGCAAGTATATAAATAGGTACTGCTCCGGCGGGAAGGTAAACAGCATTTCCGTGCGCTGCTCTGGTTTGCCGGAAGTGGCTTAGTCATGCTGGCCACATGACCCGGAAGCTGTACGCCGGCTCCCTCGGCCAATAAAGCGAGATGAGCGCCGCAACCCCAGAGTCGGCCACAACTAGACCTAATAGTCAGTGGTCCCTTTACCTTTACCTTATTATTGATTACAGATGTTATACTGATGTATTTTTGCTGTCTGCTGGCTCTCAGCCAGCAGCACATGAGCTTATTCCCACATGGGATGAACTCAAACTCTCTTCTGTAACTATAAGCTATAGCCTGCCTTCAGGGAACCTACTGTGAACTGAATGTAAGTAAACTTCTTATCGTTACTTTTAAAGAAGACTGTTGTGTCTTTATTCTTTTTCAGAGTGAACAAAGGGGATTGTCCAGGAAGAAACCCAATCTGGACAAGCCAGATTGAATTGCTTAAGTAAAGAGATTCAGACAAATCTACCAACCATAGCTGTCAACTTACAGATTTGAAAATAAAGGACCAGCAGCCTCGAAAATAAGGGATCAGCAGCCAGAATAAGGGATTTTTTGGGCACAGGTATGTGCGACTTATGAGCCCCTCCGAGCCAAAGGCAGAAAGCCCAGCCAGCAGCCAAACGAAGCCTCAAGCGGTGGTTCCCACAGCGAAAACCCAGCAAAGGGGATGCAGCAAGGAAAACCACCGTCATCTCTCTGCTGGGAAGCACTGAGCAAAGGCGAGTCCCCAGGCAACGTGGCCAATTTGATCAGCACAAGGCATGCAAGCTCCACCCCCCGGTCGTTCTTAGACTCCTTACTGGGTGAGCAACGCAGCCAAGCAACACAGTTGGAGCCTCCCTCCTCTCTGGCCGGTAGGGAGGGAGGGAGAAGAGCTGCTTCCTTTGAAACCCGGGAAATTTAAGGGACATCATCAATAAGGGACAGCAGTGGGACACGGCGCTGGGATAAGGAAGTTTCCTGCCAAATAAGGGACGGTTGACAGCTATGCTACCAACTAACTTCCTGCTATATACTGCGGAATGTACTCTGCTACTAATCCATTAGCGTGCGTGAGGAAGGATAATATTCAATCAATATATCCTCTCCTACTATCTACAACATTGCCACAGTTATGACTTTGAAAAAGGCAGATCCAAACGTTCCTATGAATCTGAAGGAAGGAGCAGTATGAGAACATACTAAATGTGGACAAGCTTTGTCTGTAATGCTGATCAAGAGCAGGGCTCCTGAAAGATGGAATGGCTCATTAAAATTGTGAATGTGTGACAATGCTAGCATTCCCTTTGCTTTTAAAATATATAATGAAATCACACCCTGGTGCAGATAATTGGAATAAAGGAAATGCAAGCTCAAAGATGTGATGAAACAGAGTTAACAGCAGTAACCATCATGAAAGGTAATGAAAGATTTAAACTGCAGTTTTGGCCCCGTCAAAACTGAAGGGAATTTAGTTACTGACCTAAATGGAGCCAGGACTGCACCCTGGGGAGAAATCACCCTGCTTTCGTTTACCAGCAAAGTTCCTAAGGGATTAAATGGCGTCAGGATTTGACCTTGAGACCAATTTGCTAGCTACAGTAAAAATGATAAGCAATGCATGATTTCAACATGAACTAATTAGATTTAATTGAAATTAATTAAGAATTAAAGTGAACTGTTATCTTCAAATGCAGGAGAGAAACCTCCCTTAAGAGCTTAAGGGCAAAAAACCCATATTTTGTATGTTTTGTTGTTTGTATCCAGGATCATGTACATAAGGCGTCACAACAGTTTTGAACTTTCCGCAGGCCACTACATGTATCAGAAGCTGGATACAGTTTTTCATACTCAGTTTTCCAGTTTTCATTGCAACTCTGAATTTAGCAACATGGACCTTGAACTCTAATCTTCTACAATATCCATCTATATTTAGGCCTATGAATTCATTTTCTTTCAGCTAAAATATTGACGTTATCACGATAATTTTACAGATGGCCGATTGCTTGACGTACAATGCTTTCTAAAAGTACATCAGTTTATTCAGTAGTGGCTAACTCCAATTACATATGTGATTGTCACAGCGGGAGGGGGAAACTCCCTGGATTCTTCAGCAACCTGTTTCAACTCTGCCTCCTGGCCAACCTACTCTCCAGCCTCCGCTTCAGCCTCGGAGTCTGAACTGCTCTTTGCCACAGCATCTTTCTTCCCACTAAACGATGTTACTGAAACCTCCTCCTTCCAGTCTGCGCCTTCTTCTCCTTCTGACCACTCATTGCCGTCCCACCACAGACTCACCTGGCTCTTAGCTTATTTCCCCTGAGAGTTCCCCAACTGGTGCCTCCTACCACTCCGTCTGCATCCAGCCAGTCCATGACAAAAGGATATCTGGTGTTTAGAAGACATCTGAAGGCAGCCCTGTTTAGGGAAGTTTTTAATGACTGATGTTTTAATGTATTTTTAATCTTTTGTTGGAAACCACCCACAGTGGCTGGGGAAACCCAGCCAGATGGGCAGGCTATAAATAATAATAATATATTAGTAGCAGTAGCAGAAGTATTGCCACATGATGGTAAGATCACAGCTGTTGTGTGGAGCTATTGAAGTAGCGTCTCCACCCCCATCATTCAGCTGAGGTCCAGCGTCGAGGGCCTTCTGGTGGTTCCCTCACTGTGAGAAGTGGAGCTACAGGGTACCAGGCAAAGGGCCTTCTTGGTGGTGACGCCTGCCCTGTAGAACGCCCTCCCATCAGATGTCAAGGAAATGAACAACCATCTGACTTTTAGAAGACGTCTGAAGGCAGCCCTGTTTTGGGAAGTTTTTAATGTTTGATGTTTTATTGTGTTTTTAATATTCTGTTGGAAGCTGCCCAGAGTGGCTGGGGAAACCCAGCCAGATGGGTGGGGTATACATAAATTATTATTATTATTATTATTATTATTATTATTATTATTATTATTATTAACTATTCAGGCTTGCTTGTTCTGCTTTAATCTTCTGTTTTGCTGTGAACTGCTTAAGGAATTTCAGCAGAGTAATTAATTGCTTGGGTTTGCTGGGCCCCATGTGACAGCAATCGTCTCTAAACAAGCCCCAAGTTTTTCAAACACAACAGAACTGGATTAACCAAGTGTGGATTTGTCGCCTTCTATTTCTCCATAAAGATTATTTTAAATGGGAGAAACCGTGCATCCCTTGATGCTGGAGAGTTGTGACATATGTAAACCATATCGACGTATTAGAGCATAAGGTAAAATTGATATTTTTATGCTCACTTTAAGAGTCACTACGTCCTTGCAATCACAAAGGGTGTCACGTGTCACAGTTATCATGACTAATACAGTATTGTGCTCCACATGCTTGCTGACTTACCCACAATGACTTGCTTCTTCCTCTCTCAGCCAACATCTCATCAGCGATCCATGGCTCAGACATTCCAACCTGCACGAGAGCAACTCCTCCTACTCATTAGGAGCGCAACTCACTGACCAGAGTAACTGGCATAATTACCAGCTGTCTGATGAACCCCAGTATTTATTTAATACTCTTAATTTTAAAAACATTTAGGACATGAGTCATCTGCTTTTAAGATGAGCGCCGCAACCCCATAGTCGCCTTTGACTGGACTTAACCAGCCAAGGGTCCTTTACCTTTTTTACCTTAAAAAAGCACTGGCATAGGAAAATAGGGACGTCCTAAGGAAAAGTGAAGTATGGAAGTGAGAGCTGGACCATAAAGAAGGCTGATTGCCAAAGAATTGATGCTTTTGAATTATGGTGCTGGAGGAGACTCTTGAAAGTCCCACGGACTGCAAGAAGATCAAACCTATCCATTCTGAAGGAAATCAGCCCTGAGTGCTCACTGGAAGGACAGATCCTGAAGCTGAGGCTCCAATACTTTGGCCACCTCATGAGAAGAGAAGACTCCTTGGAAAAGACCCTGATGTTGGGAAAGGACGACAGAGGACGAGATGGTTGGGCAGTGTTCTCGAAGCCACCAGCATGAGTTTGACCAAACTGCGGGAGGCAGTGGAGGACAGGAGTGCCTGGCGTGCTCTGGTCCATGGGGTCACGAAGAGTCAGATGCGACTAAACGACTAAACAACAACAAGAAGGAAAAGTGGGACATTCTGGGATCAAATCAGAAACCAAGACAGCTTCTGTAAATCCAGGACTGTCCCTAGAAAACAGAGACACTTGGAGGGTCTGAAGTATAGCAGAGACTTATTTTGAAGTGGAATGCCTCAGATTATTCCGAGCCTTTCTTTTGAAGGGGTAAGCAAAAAGCTTCCTTGTCGCTCTGCCACTGTAGCCATGGTTTTGATACAGGTGTAAACAAAGGCAGTACTCTGGGGGTGGGGTGGGGGTCGGGTCACGAGAAATAAATTTAAAGGTTTGACAAAGAAAGCGTGCCAAAGCAAGAGCTTCCCAGGCCTGTTTTGTTCCTTTGCGTCGTCTGCTGACTTTTACGAGCAGCTTATTAAAACGTGCCAGTTGAAACTGACATCGGGTTGCTGTCGCAGCCTGTTCCAAAGTGTGTTGCATGCCTTTTTATTCTCTTTCTTTTAAGGTGGGACCCTGGGTGGGGTTGGACACACCATTTCTTTTGACCTGATGAACCAGGTGGGTTGGATCTGTTTCAACAGGGCGTAGGATCTCTGGCTGCCGAAGAATCCCAAGGTGAGCGCTCCAAGTCATACGCTTCACCCTGCAGTTCCTGACCTGAGGTCAGATCACCCCGCATTCTGCTAACTAACCTATTTCAAACACACCCTTGCAAACTGGTTTCAGCGCCAAGCCCCACATCTATTAAGGGATAAAGGATCCTGCTCAAACAGCATTTGATTGATACTCTTCTCCATAAAATAACTAGCTTCATAGAATTGTGGAATTGGAAGGAACCTTGAGGATCATCCGCCAGACCCTCCAACATTTTTCTGATGAAAATGGGGACATGCTATTCTATTATTATTTTTATTATTATTATTACCCTGCCCATTTAACTTGGTTGTCCCAGCCACTATGGGTAACTCCCAGCATACAGTGGTACCTCGGGTTAAGAACTTAATTCGTTCTGGAGGTCCGTTCTTAACCTGAAGCACCACTTTAGCTAATGGGGCCTCCTGCTGCTGCCACACCGCCGGATCATGATTTCTGTTCTCATCCTGAAGCAAAGTTCTTAACCCGAGGTACTATTTCTGGGTTAGCAGAGTCTGTAACCTGAAGCGTATGTAACCCGAGGTACCACTGTATATTAAAACATAAGAAAATATTAAACATTAAAAAACTTCACTATACAACTTCAGATGTCTAAAGGTTGTATTGTTACTTTTCTCCTTAGCTTGAGGGCTGTATAACTCCACACTTGCCAACATTTTTCTGATGAAAATAGGGACATTATTATTATTATTATTATTATTATTATTATTATTATTATTATTATTATTATTATTTCTACACTTGCCAACATTTCTCTGATGGGGACTTCCTAAGGAAAATAGGAAAACAAGACATTCTGGGATCAAATCAGGAATTGGAATGGCTTCTGTAAATCCAGGACTGTCCCTGGAAAATAGGGACACTAGGAGGGTCTGATATGCAGCTGTCCCATATTGGGATCAAACCTGCAACCTTAGTATTATCAGCATCACACGCTAACCAACTGAGCTATCCAGGCTGTTATATGTTCCTAAGAGAGGCCAGCATGACTTGTGACCCACCAAACACAGCCTACCATTGCAGCCAAGTACCGCTGTCTACCAGGTGCTTGGCAGGGTTCCTGTTTCTGCATTTCCTCAGCAGGCAGCAAAAGCAGTAAGTTGCCTCATAGGCTTCCAGACCTAATTGGGGGGTGGTTAACATTCAGCTGGGGATGCGGGTGGCACTGTGGGTTAAACCACAGAGCCTAGGACTTGCCGATCAGAAGGTCGGTGGTTCGAATCCCTACGGCGGGGTGAGCTCCTGTTGCTCAGTCCCTGCTCCTGCCAACCTAGCAGTTTGAAAGCACATCAAAGTGCAAGTAGATAAATAGGTACCGCTCCGGCGGGAAAGTAAACGGCGTTTCCGTGTGCAGCTCTGGTTCTCCAGAAACGGCTTAGTCATACTGGCCACATGACCCGGAAGCTGTACACCGGCTCCCTCGGCCAATAAAGCGAGATGAACGCCGCAACCCCAGAGTCGGCCACGACTGGACCTAATGGTCAGGGGTCCCTTTACCTTTACCTTAACGTTCAGGTAGTGAGTCACACACACCACTCAGACCTAAGCCATCATGGTATTCGTTACCTGTTGAAATAGCTGTTAAGTTTTATTTTTGCAAAAGGCAGGACAATCTCATTCTTCCTTTTTTTACAGGTAGTTTAGCAAAACAGACACTCTAACATGAAACTACAGAAATGCACCCAGTTGTCTTTGCAACAATGGACTAATATCGTTCTCTTTTGTGTTTTGATCACATTCCAGGCACATTGCCATTACAAATTCATAATATGCTTTGTTTCATCTTTGTCAGTATGTGTGTATATATTCATGATAAAAGGTTATTCATGTTTTATGAAACAGATTATGAACTGCTGTGATATGAAACCTGACCCGAATATAATGATGATCTGCATTTTAGGGTTTTTTGGGTACCAAATCCTGGCTTGCCAGTTAAAATATACCCACAGCTATTCTTGACCCTACATGTTTGCAGGGGTTTTTTTTCAGCTGGAGCTCAGTTATGACACCTCACAGCTAGGCACCATTGCAATTCTAAGAGAACAAGGAATAAGTTCATGGTGAGCTCTGGCACCTCTTTTTTTCTAGAAAAACAGCACTGCATGTTTGCACACCCCAGTAAGGAACCTGCAGTTTCCATCTTGTGTTCATTGCAATCAGTGCTGTTTGCGTTCCACTGCAGTTCGGTGACACGGGTGGCGCTGTGGTCTGAACCACAGAGCCTAGGGCTTGCCAATCAGAAGGTTGGCGGTTCGAATACCCGCGACAGAGTGAGCTCCCATTGCTCGGTCCCATCTCCTGCCCACCTAGCAGTTCGAAAGCACGTCAAAGTGCAAGTAGATAAATAGGTACCGCTTTGGCGGGAAGGTAAACGGCGTTTCCGTGCGCTGCTCTGGTTCGCCAGAAGCGGCTTAGTCATGCTGGCCACATGACCTGGAAGCTGTCTGTGGACAAACACCGGCTCCCTCGGCCTGGAAAGCAAGATGAGCACCACAACCCCAAATAGGTACCGCTTTGGCGGGAAGGTAAACGGCGTTTCCGTGCGCTGCTCTGGTTCGCCAGAAGCGGCTTAGTCATGCTGGCCACATGACCTGGAAGCTGTCTGTGGACAAACACCGGCTCCCTCGGCCTGGAAAGCAAGATGAGCACCACAACCCCAGAGTTGTCCGCGACTGGACCTTAACGGTCAGGGGTACCTTTACCTTTACAGTTTGGCTTCCACTCAAACTTATGTTGTTTGTCTTGTTGTTTGTTGTGGCTGAAACTAACATTATGTAATAATAATAATAATGATAATAATAATAATAATTATATCTTACCCTCCCCTCCTTTGAGAACTGTAGTCCAGGAACAGTTGAAGGGCAGCACATTAGTTATCCCTTGTGTAGGAAATTATGAGTTAGGTGAACTAATGATTTCTAAAAGGCAGCCTCATGTCTCCTCACCACAAGGAACTGTAGCTCTGTGAATTTGCAATAGACAGACAGCATCTCCACCAATCCCCCAATTTCCAGCATCCCCCCTGCCAATTATAGAGTATTATTCTAACCTTTCTATATTGGATATTTTTTTGGATTGAACTGTTTGATTTATGTCACTAACTGTACAAATATGTAATCAAATATTAACTAGATATCTAACGTAACAGGTGACTAAACTGTTTTAATATTACTCTCACTTCATAGTCTTCAAAGCAGAGCAACCAAATCCACAAGCACGCTTAGGTTGTGTATCTGAAGTGATTTGAAAGCTAAATTAGCCTCCACTTATAGCAGCAGTAATCCATCAATTACTTCCTTAATATAAATTCAGAGAATATGCTTGGTGCGTGTTTCTGATGGAGAGGCTGTCAATGGCGCATCATCTAAAAGTGACGATGATACAAATACAGTCTGGAATCTGCAGAAGCCCTGTCGGATGTTGGGCTTCCAAAAATCGTTCGCAAACCAAAACAGTCACTTCTGGGTTTGCTGCATTCAGGAGCCAAAACATTCAAGAACTAAGCTGTTTGAAAACCAAGGTACGACTGTACAAACCTGGCTTATGGAATACTGTTTGCAAAAGGAGTCCAACAGGTTTTTAAGTTGTCACACTCTATTTCTAGCTTGACCCCATGTTTTAAGACTTGGGTTGTTTCCGTAAAATGGGACAACCCCGTAACTCAGTATTAAGAGGGCTTGTTTTGCATATAGAAGGTTCCAGATCCAATTCCTGGGATCTCGAAGTGCAGCAGGGAAGAAGTACTCCGGTCTGAGCCACTGCCACTCAGCATAAACCAGAAAAGTGCAGAACTTTGAACCTTCCAGTTGTCAGTGAACACCAGCTCCCATCAGCCTCAGCTCACATGAAACCTGTAGTCCAACAACAGAGCCGCCTTTCTCAACCTGTGGGTTCCCAGATGTTGTTGAACTGCAACTCCCATCACCCCTACCTAGCAAGGCCAGAGCTCAGGGGTGATGGGAGTTGTAGTCCAACAACATCTGGGGACCCACAGGTTGAAAACCGCTGATCTAGAGGGAGCCACATTGGTTGACTGGTTTTGACCAGAGTTTCCTAAGCTTGGGTCTCCAGCGGCTTTTGGACTACAACCTTCATCACCCCTAGCTAGCAGGACCAGTGATAACGGATGATGAGAATTATACTCCCAAAAAAAGCTGGAGACCCTGGTGTAGACAATACAGTACTGAGTCAATTGACTAATGATCTGCAGCTTCATGTGTTAATATATCATTTCTTCTCCTCTGGGAACAATAGTGAAGGGAGCCAAAAATTTCCAACATAATTGTCCACATTTTCACCAGGATGGCGGGGGCGGGCAGGAGAGAAGCAATGCCTGTTACATTGACATAAAACTGATGTCGATTGGCAGAAGAGACAAAGGCCATTTTTCTCATGTAATGTCAGAGAAAGCCTCTCCTCCTTCCGGAGGGGAGGGGTTGTGAGCGGGACCAGATCCTCGTGTCATGCCCCCTGCCCTGCCATCATCGCTGGCGCGCCACGCCTCCCAGCTGGGCACCCAATCAAGAGACACTGCGGGGGCGTGGTTTAGCCGCTCAAATGCGGCCGCGCCAGCTCTCCCCACCATTGCGCTGCCAATTTTCGCGAGTCACCCACCCACCACTCCCTTTAGTGCGTAGCTTCTCGCTTGACCTTGCTATGGACCCATGGTTGGTCGCCCTGGTTGCCCAGGGGGCCTGGTAGGAGTTTTTCCCAATTGGCAAATTGGCACCGGCCTCTTGGTTTTTTCCGCCTACCTCGTAGCAATCGTCACAACTTTCCTGGTATTTGGCGGTTAGGCACTGGAATGTGTTGTTGGTGTATGGAGGGGCAAGGTGTGGCCATCGCCTACCCCTTCACTTATGGGTATTCCGTTAAAGGAATCCGGCGGTCGTGGATCCTGTCCGATGCCCTGTGTGGCGGGGGGCCATGGCACGACCCCCGGTGGCATCGGGGGGGGGGAGCTTATAGTTGTATTGGCATCAACAGGCTCCCCCTACTGGTGGTTAATCCCTCATCAGACTCACCCCTCTCTGAGTGGGTAGAGTCAAATTTGCTCTTGTCCAATGCCTAAGCCAATACCTTCTCACATGCTGTAATCAATAAATTTTTGGCCTTTTCTAGCCCATTAACCTAATATACTGTGTCCACGTGTCTTTATTAACCCAAAACGGGGGACAGGTACTCAAATCACAAGGCTTGGTTAGTCCCATTCGTTCCTTCCTCCTCTGCTCTTAAATGATAGTCTCTCCTTTGCTAGGGCAGGTCATTCTCACTCCCCCATGAACTTCCGTTTCCAATGCGCTGCAGAGGCTGCCAAGCTTATTTTCTTCTTCTTCGGCAGCTGACCTGGATCCACACCAACAGCTCCTCCCTTCCTTGCTGCTTCCCTTCCCACTTGATTTGGTCCCACACCCCAAGCCACCGACACCCTCCCTTCTTTTGCACAACTCTGGAGTGACAGCAGCGGCAGCTGTCTTTCCAGTCCTTCTAGCCCTGGGATGGAGGGCCCGCCCTGCAGGGCACATCCAGCCACGCCTGGAACCCTGTCCTGCAGTGTTCAGCACTTCCAGAGCGGGAGCTTACAGGCAAAGCTCTCCAGAGTGGCCAGCCAAGGGATCAGGCTTCCCCACGCCTACAAAGTTAGCTGCGCCCTTGGCCTTGAAGTGGATTGTGGCAAGCGTGACATTGAATGACTGGAGCAAGAATTCATCTAACTTGCGGACGGCAGAATTCTGGACGCACTGCTCCATTGTAGGCGGTCAGGATTGGGTTTCCCACACTCATTCTTGCGATGTTCTTCTGGTCCCTCAAAAGGGTCTGTCTACTGGTGGTCACACGCTTAGTCCCTCAGATACTCTACTGGGACCAGACTTCTCTTCAAATACCTGCTGCCCCCACCTGCTGATGTGGAGAGCACTAGGATTTCCTTTTTCTTTTTTAGAAACAATTTTTATTAATTTTCAATTACAATAATCTAATAAAAGCCTCATTATAACAATGCCAAATTATAATAGCATTAATAATGCCAATCATTCAAAGGCCAAATTATACAATTTAGGTGCCCCCCTCCGCATGCTAGAATTGATGGTTTGATGATTTACTATATTTCTGCCTTCCATTCTTACAAATTCCCATTACATTCCAGTCAGAATAACAAACCCTTATACCACAACTGCAATTTTAAGGACTTCCATTCACATTAACACATAATAATAATAATAATAATAATAATAATAATAATAATAATAATAATAATTTATTTGTACCCCGCCCATCTGGCTGGGTTTCCCCAGCCAGTCTGGGCGGCTTCCACAAAGATCAAAGATCAAAAATATACTAAAATGTCACACATTAAAAACTTCCCTGAACAGGGCTGCCTTAAGATGTCTTCTGAATGTCAGGTAGTTGTTTATCGCTTTGATATCTGATGGGAGGGCGTTCCACAGGGTGGGTGCGACTACCGAGAAGGCCCTCTGCCTGGTTCCCTGTAACTTGGCTTCTCGTAGCGAGGGAACCGCCAGAAGGCCCTTGGCACTGGACCTCAGCATCCAGGCAGAACAGTGGGGGTGGAGATGCTCCTTCAGGTATACTGGACTGAGGCCGTTTAGGGCTTTAAAGGTCAGCACCAACACAAACATTAAAAGGTTTACAGTCCTACAGGTGAAGCATTCAAACTCTCTCTTTGATCCTCTTGTGTGTGGCAATTATTCTGTCCAGAGCAGTAGGATTTTCCATTTGTTGACTGGTCTGTAAGTCATTTTGGGTTGTGATTAGCAAAATCAATCAATCAATCAATCAATCAATCAATCATCTGTTCCAATCAGTTTGCCCTGCTGCTTACCTGGCTTCCCAAAGTCAAGGTTGCTGCCAGTTACCAAAAGGAATGTGAAATAGGTATACTCAGGCTTTGTGTGTGTGTATAAATTTTGGTTTTAAATTTATTTAAAATTAAGATGAATGGAAAACAAATGGGTGTGCCTTTTGTTTATTTCCCATTGTTTTCAAAAACGAGTTCACCCTCCTAACTTCTCCCCCAACCTGTATACAGCATTAAGTCTCACATCAAATATAACTGATCATTGAAAAGGACTTTGTGATCTGAAAATAGAGGAGATGCATGTACTTTTGTAACCCGAACAAATCTTTAATAAAAACATTTTTTTTTAAAAAAAGAAAGAAATGTGACCGTTTTGAATTATCACCCTTACAACAAATCTTTCTCTTCGTACCCTCCAGGCTAGATCCCAGAACTTGACATCATATTGATGGCATCGCTGTACTATCAGTAAAGGAACACACCACCACGGGTTATCTCCCGCTTGGACTACTGCAATGCGCTCTACGTGGGGCTACCTTTGAAGGTGACCCGGAAACTACAACTAATCCAGAATGCAGCAGCCAGACTGGTGACTGGGAGCGGCCGCCGAGACCATATAACACCGGTCTTGAAAGACCTACATTGGCTCCCAGTACGTTTCCGAGCACAATTCAAAGTGTTGGTGCTGACCTTTAAAGCCCTAAACAGCCTCGGTCCAGTATACCTGAAGGAGCGTCTCCACCTCCATCGTTCTACCTGGACACTGAGGTCCAGCACCGAGGGCCTTCTGGCGGTTCCCTCACTGCGAGAAGCCAAGTTACAGGGAACCAGGCAGAGGGCCTTCTCGGTAGTGGCGCCCTCCCTGTGGAACGCCCTCCCATCAGATGTCAAAGAGAACAACAACTACCAGACTTTTAGAAGACATCTGAAGGCAGCCCTGTTTAGGGAAGCTTTTAATGTTTGATGTATCACAGTATTTTAATGTTCTTTTGGAAGCCGCCCAGAGTGGCTGGGGAAACCCAGCCAGATGGGCGGGGTATAAATAATAAATTATTATTATATTATTATTATTATTACCACCAGTTGAGGGAGCCATGTTGGATTGTATGTAGCATTTAATCACACATCCGTCTCTGAGTTTTCCTTCAAGTACTGTGGAAACTGCTTCATCTAACCATATTGAAACAGCTGCTGATATTTTGCAATGGCTGGTATAGTCTGTCAGGCAGGTTGTTATACCTGGAATCTGAATACTTTGGTTCCCTAGCAATTAAAAAAGCCACACTTTGTTGTCTTGACTGTGTTAAATACTGCCATCTCTTACCCATGCAATATCATCGTCCAAGGTTGGTAACTAGTTATCCCATACATAAACACTATAATATAACCCGTTCCGTTCATTTTAATAGGAAAGCTTTATAATGCAAGAGTTAATGATCGTAAAATAATTTCACACGGCAATTTTCCAACTTCAGCTTGCCACAGAATCCAGTTGCATCTTCACAGGAGCCACGTAAGGGTTTGGTTATCTATAGCGATTTACTCACGAGCATGGGCTGGATTCAAGACTGAGTGAGACTTTTCCTATATCCAAACCACTCTCTGTCCTCAGCAATTCATTTTACTGGAGGAGCTCATTAAGGAAGCAAGGGAAGTAATGGCTCCCCCCTCACCCCAAAGTGGACTGGTCTGCCACCAAGTTCCATATCCAGGGCAGCACGCCAGGGACAGATGGTTCTCCAAAGGAAGATGGATTTGGACTTTCCTACTCTATCCACTGTGCTTTCCAGTCATTTTTCTGTGTATCTTTACGACCCGATGCACCATTGTTTTGCTCATTTTGGAATAGGTCAAGGAGATGCACAGAATATCGAATCCTCAACCCCCACTGCCAAAGACCATATTCAGGCACCTCTCTGGATTCTGAGTTTCAGGAGATATCACTCACACATTGGAAGGACATAAAGACTATAAACGCGTTGTTTTGGAAAGGAAAAACTGAAATTCTCAGGAAGCTGGGGTTCTGTGCCTAAGATCACACTCTGTGCTCCCGTGGCATGAGAAAAAAATGGTTGCTGTGTTAACCAAACACTAATAATAATAATAATAATAATAATAATAATAATAATAATAATAATGTATTTATTTATACTCTGTTCATCTGGCTGGGTTTCCCCAGCCACTCTGGGCGGCTCCCAACAGAATATTAAAAACAAGCTAAAACATCAAACATTAAAAACTTCCCTATACAGGGCTGCCTTCTGATGTTTTCTAAAAGCCAGGTAGTTGTTTATTTCCTTGACATCTGATGGGAGGGCGTTCCACAGGGCGGGTGCCACTACCGAGAAGGCCCTCTGCCTGGTTCCCTGTAACCTCACTTCTTGCAGTGAGGGAACTGCCAGAAGGACCTTGGAGCTGGACCTCAATATCACCACTTTCCAGAGGAACATGGTTCTCTCCTGCAGTTGTTGGACTCAACTTCCCATCAGCCCCAGCCAACATGCCCAACAGCCAGGGATGATGGGAATTGGAGTCCAGCAACATTTGCAGGAACACAGGTTAGCCGAGCATCTCATACCACAAGCACATCCATGTCACCTTCCCTTCCTCCCTCTCTCCAACAGACGCTATCCCTACTTCTCCTCTTTCTGCCACACCTAACCTGATTCCAGATACTGCACAATCCACCCGTCTTCTTCTTGTTTCAAAGAAACACACCCATACCTGTTTAACCTTACATAGCCTTCCTGTGGCAGCACAACCTACTGTTACAGCCTATCTCCCCACTGCCATGTCTAGGTACAAATACCTCTGGCTGGAGATGAAATTTGCTGCATTTCCTCACTTTGGGACCACAGCTTAGGCTCTGCATGCAGATCGTCCAAGTTCAGTGCTTGGCACCTGCAGGTAAACTGATCAGGTAGATGCGAAAGACACTCTGCCTGGGACCCCAGGGAGATGCTGCCAGTTCAGAGTACTAGGCTAGGTAAATGTAAAGGATGCGGGTGGTGCTGTGGTCTAAACCACTGAGCCCCTTGGGCTTGCAGATCAGAAGGTTGGCGGTTCGAATCCTCATGAAGGAGTGAGCTCCTGTTGCTCTGCCCCAGCTTTTGATAACCTAGCAGTTCGAAAGCACACCAGTGAGAGTAGATAAATAGGTACTGCTGTGGCGGGAGATAAACGGTGTTTCCGTGCGCTCTGGCTTCTGTCACGGTGTTCCATTAGTCATGCTGGCCACATGACCTGGAAAGTTGTCTGTGTAGAAACAACGGCTCCCTCAGCCTGAAAGCGAGATGAGCACTGCAATCCCATGTTCGCCTTTGACTGGACTTAACCATCCAGGGGTCCTTTACCTTTACCTTTTTGCTAGGCTAGATAATACTGCACAAATACTCATGGTATAAGGCAGGTTTCCTGTCTTCCAACTAGAAGCCACAATACAACAAATGCTATTACCAAAAATCTGCTTTCTAGCTCAGAAGCCTCGTTCACACATGCAGCCGCTCATGGTTAGAGAGGAGACAACTTAACTGCAAGCCCCAGTTTAAACAACACACCATGCTAAACTTTGGCTTGCCCAATGCAGCGCAGCTTCAAAAAGGGCTGAGGAGGATAGCTCCTCTCCAGGAGCCCGAGATGTCACATGGTCTCGCTAAGCCAAGGGTTGGTTTTGTGAGTCAAGCGAGCCAGGCCAGAGCACATTACAGATTGTAGTTCAGTATATAAGGGACGCGGGTGGCGCTGTGGGTTAAACCACAGAGCCTAAGGCTTGCCGATCAGAAGGTCGGTGGTTCAAATCCCCGCGATGGGGTGAGCGCCCGTTGCTCGGTCCCTGCTCCTGCCAACCTAGCAGTTCGAAAGCACGTCAAAGTGCAAGTAGATAAATAGGTACCGCTCCGGCGGGAAGGTAAACAGCGTTTCCGTGCGCTGCTCTGGTTCACCAGAAGCGGCTTAGTCATGCTGGCCGCATGACCCGGAAGCTGTACGCCGGCTCCCTTGGCCAGTAAAGCGAGATGAGCGCCGCAACCCCAGAGTCAGTCACGACTGGACCTAATGGTCAGGGGTCCCTTTATCTTTACTTTAGTTCAGTATATGAATTTGACCGGCTCGTAATGGTCATGTTACAAATCGAGTGCTATCTTCCTCCAGCTCATCATGTTAAACTTAGCTCTTGTCCATACAAGACGGCCAAACACCCAAAGCCAGCTTGCCTATAGGTGCATTTACAGAAGATCTTTAATATTCACCCCTTACTTTTCGACGAAACTCTTGTTGATTGTTTTGAATCTGTGGCTACGTACACGTTATATACATTTAAAGCATATTTAAAACACACAAACCAAGAATCCTGGGAACTGTAGTTTGCCCCTCCCAGAGCTACAATTCCCAGCACCCTTAATAAACTGCATTTCCCATGATTCTTTGGGGTGCTTTAAAGGTATAGTGTCTATGCAGTCTGTGTGCATCCTTTCTTTTTCCTAATGAGCTTTCAATTCACAATATTCTTGACATGCAACATGAGGAACAAATAAACTACAGTGGTACCTCAGGTTACATACGCTTCAGGTTACAGACTCCGCTAACCCAGAAATATTACCTTGGGTTAAGAACTTTGCTTCAGGTTGAGAACAGAAATCGTGCAGCGGCGGCGCAATGGCAGCAGGAAGCCCCATAAGCTAAAGTGGTGTTTTAGCTTAAGAACAGTTTCAGGTTAAGAGCAGACCTCCAGAATGAATTAAGTACTTAACCCGAGGTACCACTGTAATCCCATTTATATACACCGTAATGGAAGACAGCCATCTGACACGCAAAACATCCCCAAAGATACAGCGGTACCATTAAGAATCTGGCCATCTGTGCAATGTGCATCCTAGCTTTTTGAATAAATACAATTGACTGGTGGGAATTAATTCCTACAGCTGCAGCAGAGTTATTTATAATATTGTCTTTGGTTCTCAGAAAAGCTGGGTTCTTGTTTTATATATGTACAGCCAACAAGAGGGGGAGGCAGGGGAAAGGCCTTACATCACCCTAGAAAATAACTATGCCTTCTTCCCTGTGTGTTTGGTCATTTGCAGAAAGGCCCGCAGACAGAATGCTCAGCGCTATTTACCCATCAGGCATGAGAGTCCTGGGAGAAGTTGCACAATCTCTCCCAGAAGCCTGCAAAGGAGCAACCCTTTCCTCATGCTGATGCAGGCCAAAGGCTAAAATGCCACTCCAGAGACTCGCCGTCATATAACTCGCCTCAGATAACAGGGAGTACACAGAGACTCAGCATGTCCTTATATACTCTTGGACATGTTTTGATTTCTGATACAATGCCCCAGCAGGGTTTCAAGTTAGAGCTGGGCATTCAATTCTCCACTCAGTTTCTGGGCAGAATAATGGGGATAGGGTGGGCTTTTCACCATATTTCTCTAGGGGGAGGAGAAATTCTTTTGTGGTTTCTTGACATGGTGGGGGGACGACACACTCAGCTTTTTGCTGTCTTCTTCTTGTAGCTATTGTGCTGCTAGCCTGGGCTCCGTTTTCTTTCCTCCCCAGTGCTCCCTGTGTCATTTCAGGTGAGGACTGGGAGCAAATGGGGGATAAAATTCACAGAAACTCCAGCAAAGTAACCTTTTTTTTCTAGAGAAGGGTGGGCAAAGTTGATTATCCAAGTGGGACTTAAAATAAAACTAAAAGTTTATTGACATAAACACATAGAGAGTACAGTAAAAATGAGGGATATGTTAAATAAAAATAAACATGAAAGTAGAAAAATAAAACACAGATATGGAGGGGAGGTAACAAACCAGAAAACCACTGAAAATACAATAAAAAGTGGGTTAATTCAGTTCTGAATAAAACCCCTCCATGTACCTGTCTGTAGAGCAGTGTTTAGTGGGCTGTTCAACTGAGATAGCATAGGAGAGAAGCTTATACCATGTCAAATAGAAAAGATTTATGTTTGATAAACCATTAAGGACTCTCTGTTTATATCTCAGGTGTTCTGACAATGCAACTAATGTCATACCTTTGCTAGCCACACCTGGGGAAGAGGTAATTTGGGCTTCCAATGCGCAGCCACGGTCAATATGGCTACAGCAAGAAGCATGGAGACATGAGATTTATGCAGAATAGATGAGTTGGTTCCACACTCCAAAGGCTGGGACTGGGGAATGTACCCGTGAGGGACTTTTCATTAAAATGACCACATGGGTAGAAACTGATCACATGGGTCAGAGGTGGTAGACCGCCAGCAATGCTGCCCACCTGGTTGGGTCATTTACATTGTTACCCTGGCTGTGTGGGAGCCACGGGCAGGTGTGAGGCAAGCTGTGGAAGCTAGTGCCCATTAGTACTTGTGGGGCAGAAGGCAGAGGAGCAAACAGGGGCCACCAATGGCTAGAGGAGTTGGAGCCAATGATACGCTGAGCCAACTACAGCGGTACCTCGGGTTACAAACTTAATTTGTTCCGGAGGTCTGTTCTTAACCTGAGGTACCAGTTTAGTTAATGGGGCCTCCCGCTGCCGCCACACCACCGCACAATTTATGTTCTCATCCTGAGGTAAAGTTCTTAACCCGAGGTACTACTTCCGGGTTGGCGGAGTCTGTAACCCAAGGTGTTTGTAACCCGAGGTGTTTGTAACCTGAGGTATCACTGTACTACTGGTTTTGTCCCCATCCTCATTGCTGAATTCTGTAAGGTCAACACTGAGGCTAAGGAGAAGACCGACATGCAGTGACGCCACCTGTCAGGCGTGGAGAGTCCTGCCCGCTTCCAGTAGCATCAAAGGCAAGAATAACAAGCCGTTCGTATTTTATAGTCCTTTTTATTCAGCCATCTGGTTGCAAGACAAGAATCCATGTCTCCACACAAAGAGAGGCATTGGCTACTCTGAGCCCCGCCTCTTCCGCCTCAACAACATCCTGAGCGCCAACAGGAAGTCCTAGGAGTCCCACCCCTCTGCCTTCTCTGTTCTAGAAAGCAGAGGGGCCTGAGGAGATGGAGACATCTGAAGGCAGCTCTGTTTAGGGAAGCTTTTAATGTTTACGCTAATTAAAATGGATCTCGCTCGGTGTCTTGGCTTCTTTAGGCCGGGAGAGGCTGCGCGCGACTATGGCAATTCCCCCACCTCCTGCAAAAGCCCACAGGAGCCTCACACCCTTTAATGAGCGTGCGGCCCCCGCAGGCTTTTCTACGAGGAGAGAGAAGGGACTGACTGGCTGCATCAGTCCCTTCTCGCTCCTGGGGGAAAGCCTGCAAGAGCCACGCAGAGCTTGTAAAAGCCTCTTGGGGGCTTTTCCTGCCTGCCTCCCCCTGCATAAGACAGACACACATTTCCCCTTACTTTTTAGGAGGGAAAAAGTGTGTCTTATGGAGCGAAAAATACGGTACTCTCCAAGGAGGTCTCTGCCGGCTGCTCTCTCACCTCCCCTTCTTCCTCCGCTATCTCGTAGCTCGGTAATTCTTCCTCGAACGGTATAGCATCTCTTTCTCTCTCTCTCCTCCTGAACCATGCTTCCCCCTCCTCCTCCTGAGAGAAGATGCTCAGACTGAATGCACACTTCCTAGACTTCCTGTTCTGACCATTCCCTGACACCACCCATGCTGGAAAGGAGGTTGACTGGAGCAGGTTAGCTGAGGGCAGACGGAGCTCGTTGGGTCAGTGCCTTGCTTGTCCTAATGGATCGGCCTCTGCTGACAGCAAGATTCTCCTCACGACTTGGCAGGACGTTGCAGACCATCAGCTGGCCAGGAGGTCACACAGACACATGCCATGTGATAGCTTTGGCGGTCGTGTTAGTCTTCGTGTGGGCTGACAGCAATACCAAGTATTGAAACTTCCAGTGTCTCAACTGACTTCTGAGTGTATGTTGACATAAGCAAGTGGAGCAAGATCACATCACACACACACACACACACACACACACACACACACCCCGAGGTTCTTGTTTCACCCTGTTCCCACAGCATCTTGATCCTTATCTTCAAAACCAGCAGAGAAAATGGTCAATGAAGAAAGACATTGTCTTAAAACACCTACGGAGCAATGCGCTGTTCTTTGCTTCACAATCTATGTGGGTTTTTGTTTGTTTGTTTGTTTGTCGAAGGGAGTGTACAGTTGAGCATGGGTGACACACCGGCTTGTTCGGTGTGGATTGTTTCCCCTGAAACGTTGTATACAGGTAGCATTTGGCTCACGTGAGTTAGTCCAGGTGAAGAGAAGAAGACAAACGGATGTTTGACAGCTCCATCATCATGGAGTGCTGACAGAAAAAACGGGTGGAGCTTTTCAGTGGCGACGCAGCTCGATTTGTTGCTACGTGTCCCTTGCACACTTACCTGGGAGCATGTCCTTTTGAACACAGCGAGACTCATTTCTAGGTAAACATAAATATGGGGCCCGATCCAGAGAAATTTAGGCGCACTTCAGACCCATTGAAATGAAGGAGATGCACGAGTGAGTTGCAGCCAATTTGCTGCATTCGTTTCACTGGAACTTACTCTCCAGATTTCAGCCGAAGAGGGCTTTCATGCATGAGGCTGAAAATGAGGGACTCTTGAGCATTATTGATGTGAATGTCTGGTCTGTAAAAGCGAGTGGGCATTCGGGCCCCTTCCAAAGGAGAGTTTGCATGCTCATTTCATTACGAACTTGTTGAGACAGGAACGACTTTGTACCTTGTGGCATGCCTGAAAAGGTGACGGGGCCCGCAGCTCAACAACCAAGATGTAAAATAGAGGAGGACTTCTGAACCTTTTTATAAAAAAGAGGGCCAGGGTAAATCGGTTGGAGCGTGGTGCTGATAACGGCAATGTTGCAGGTTTCATCCAGATGCATATTCCTGTTTTGCAGGAGTCTGGACGAGATGATCGTCAAGGGCCCTTCCAACTCTACAATCCTATGATTCTAAGATACAGTGGTACCTTGGGTTACATACGCTTCAGGTTACATATGCTTCAGGTTACAGACTCCGCTAACCCAGAAATATTACCTTGGGTTAAGAACTTTGCTTCAGGATGAGAACAGAAATCGTGCTCCGGCGGCACAGCAACAGCAGGAGGCCCCATTAGCTAAAGTGGTGCTTCAGGTTAAGAACAGTTTCAGGTTAAGTACAGACCTCTGGAATGAATTAAGTACTTAACCCGAGGTACCACTGTATCTAAATATATGGCCTGGAAGCTTCAGCTAGTGCCAAATGCTGCGGCTGGACTAGTGACAGGAGTAGACTGCCGCCAGTCTATTGCATTTAAATTAATAATAATAATAATAATAATAATAATAATAATAATAATAATAATAATTTATTTATACCCCACCCTCCCCAGCTCAGGGCATCTAACAACTGATAATAAAAACAAGCTGATTGAAATACAACATTAAAACATTAAAATGCAGCCTCATCACAGGAGGAGAAAGGAAAAAAGAAAGAGGGGGAGGGAATCAAATTGGCTCCAAGCCGAAGGCCAGGCGGAACAACTCTGTCTTACAGGCCCTGCGGAAAGAAATCAGATCCTGCAGGGCCCTGGTCTCATGAGACAGAGCGTTCTACCAAGTTGGGGCCAGTGCTGAAAAGGCCCTGGCTCTGGTTGAAGCCAATCTAACTTCCTTAGGGCCCGGGACCACTAGGGTGTTGCTATTTATGGACCTTAAGGTCCTCCCTGCTTTTCTCCAAGAAGTTCAATATACATGGTTCTCCACCTCCTTTTAAGCCCCCTGTGAGGTAGGCTATGCCAAGAGGCAGTGACTGGCCCAAGGCTGCTCTGTGAGCTTGGTAGCTTAGTGGGGATTCAAGCCCTGGTCTCTCAGGTCCCAGTCCAACACTTTTACCACTATACCACACTTGACACTGGTATTAAACAATCTGCACTGGATTCCTGTCTGCTACCAGGCCAGGTTGAGGGTTCGTGTACTAAGTGTACAAAACCCTGCATAACTAGGCTTAGGATACCTTAAGGATTGCCTCATCCTGTACGCCCCAAAAAGAATAATTTAAAAAAGAGAGAGCCAAAATAATTCCTGAATAATTTTTCTGACACTGCCCTTTCAAAGTTCGCATTCTGCAAAGGAACAATAGTTCCCCATTAATTGTTTGGAACAACAGTGCCACCTGGTGGGAAGGTCGGTTTGCTCTTACAATTCGGATCAAATTGCTCTAGTCATGACAGTTAATCCTTTTTTTAAATTATTGCTGCTGTTGTTCTTACTTAACCATCAGAACCAAAGTTGTGTGTCCTCCGCCGTTTCACACAAAGCACAGCAAAATTTTACTATCAGATCAATGCCCTTTCTCCGTTTTCTGCTAAAAAGAGCAACTTTCCAGTCTTTATGACTATAAACAGGCTTGCTTTCAGAAACTGAACAAAGGCTACTGGTCACAGGGTGGGGCTTCATTACACTTTGTTCCTTCCCAATGATAAGCAAAAGCACATTTATGCAAATTAAATGAACTGGAAGACAGATATTTGCTTGTATTTGAGGTTTAATTCTCTCTCTCGTCTGATATAATATTGGATCTGTTTTTTAAAACATTTTAAAATTCTTACAGTTTTCCTTTCTAGAAACACACACACACTCTTAGTAGCAAGAATGCTTATAATATTCTGAGCTACTAATTTATATTGCCCTGCTGAATAAATTCCATCCTATTCCTTTTGAAAAATCTGCATTGATTCTACTTTCTTTTAAAACATTTTGTGGCTGGTGGTTTTCATCAGTGGCCACGATGATCCAGCTTTCTCTTCCATTGATCAATTATTGTTGGCATACAAACTTTTCTCCAAGCTTTTGCTAGAAAAGTAATTCGTAGCCATTACAAAATTCTGTTTGTACCCAGCCTTTTAACATGCCCTCAAGAGGTGGCAGAAAGACATCTCGAAATTTGTCTGGCAGGGCAAAAAGCCCAGAATTAAATTTAAAATACTGACAGATGCTAAAGAAAGAGGGGGTTTTGCCCTGCCGGACTTAAAACTGTACTATGAGGCAGCAGCGTTTTGCTGGCTGAAAGAGTGGATGCTCCTCGAGAACACAGACATTTTGGATCTGGAAGGTTTCAATAACGCATTTGGTTGGCACGCATATCTATGGTATGATAAAATTAAGCTGCATAGTGCCTTTAAAAATCATATTGTCAGAAAAGCATTGTTTAATGTTTGGATAAGATACAAAGATCTGTTGGAAAACAAAACCCCCAGATGGGTGTCACCAGTGGAGGCTAAGGCAGTGAAGAAACTCAATATGGAGGTCGGATGGCCGAAGTATTGGGAAATTTTGGAACAGGAGGGAGATAAACTGAAATTACAAAGTTATGAGAAAATGAAACATAAAGTACAAAATTGGTTTCAATATCATCAAATAATGGAGTTTTTCAAACAGGATAGGAAAATTGGCTTCCAGGTGGAAAAATCAAAACTAGAGACTGAACTGTTAGAACCCAATACTAAGAATTTATCAAGAATGTATAACTTGCTGCTGAAATGGAATACACAGGATGAAACAGTTAAATCGGCTATGATTAAGTGGGCACAGGATATTGGTCATAACATTATGTCTGCTGACTGGGAATGGTTATGGAACACCGGTATTAAATTTACGGCATGTAATGCTTTAAAGGAAAACATTATGAAAATGTTTTATAGGTGGTACATGACCCCAATCAAGCTGGCAAAAATTTATCATTTGCCCGATAACAAGTGTTGGAAATGTAAAGAGACTGAAGGTACCTTCTATCACCTTTGGTGGACATGCCCGAAGATTAAGGCTTTCTGGGAAATGATTTATAATGAAATGAAAAAGGTACTTAAATGTACTTTCCCTAAAAAACCAGAGGCCTTTCTCTTGGGCATTGTCGGCCAATTGGTGTCAAAGAGGGATAGAACTTTCTTTATGTATGCTACAACAGCAGCAAGAATACTTATCGCAAAGTATTGGAAGACACAAGATCTACCTACTCTGGAAGAATGGCAGATGAAAGTGATGGACTATATGACATTGGCCGAGATGACAGGCAGAATCCGTGATCAAGGAAAAGAGACGGCGGAAGAAGAATGGAGAAAATTTAAGAGATACCTGAAGGACTATTATAAACTTGATGAATGTTAGAATGTTGAGGTTCGCAGGAAAAAAAAGGGATACAGTGACATAAGAACAGACTATAGAAAAGATTAAGATGACAGAGGTTGGAAAGGAATATTTAGAAGTTGCTAAAAAATTATGGACATTGGAATGCAGAAAGGGGGGTATGGGGGAGTCCTGGAAAAGAGGTTTATGAAAAAATGTTATGAAATTATACGTGTTTGTATGTCTTTTTAGGTGTTTGTTTGTCTTTAAAATTTTTTGTAAAACCAATAAAAATTTTATAAAAAAAACAAAACAAAAGTATGAAGAAGGCTTTTGTTTTCACCTAAAGTCTGTGATACCTTTAATGTCTTAAACCATGGGTAGGCAACCTAAGGCCTGGGGGCCAGATCCGGCCCAATCGCCTTCTAAATCCGGCCCGCGGATGGTCTGGGAATCAGCGTGTTTTTACATGAACATAATGTGAGCTTTTATTTAAAATGCATCTCTGGGTTATTTGTGGGGCATAGGAATTCGTTCATTTCCCCTCCCCCAAAATATAGTCTGGCCCCTCACAAGGTCTGAAGACAGTGGAGGCCCCCTGTTGAAAAAGTGTGCTGACCCCTGCCTTAAACAATCTTTTCCCAGTATTCTTTAACCAGGTTGCATTCCCACCAGAAAAAGGGACATGTATCCCTTCCTTGCTTATATTTTCCCATACTGCGTATGTGTTGCAGATTACAGGATTCTTGGTCTAGCATTTGGGTGCATAGGGGGAAAAACCCACACTTTTGCAATTTTAATGCAAATGGTTATTAGATTTTGGTTCTCTAGTTCTTCCACTTTTCTCCTTCTGATTTTTATATTCTAGAACCAGGATGATAATGCGTACTATTTGTGTTTGCATGAGTGTGATTTAGATATTCCGGTAAGTACAATTTCAGGCAATATTGCATGACACAGCCTCAGGTGTCTACACATTCACCCTTACAAACATGGAACACAGTGAAACAGCAGCATATTTCACACCCCTTTCACACACACAAAAAGTCTTTGCCTCATCAGCCTGAAAAACTACATGCTTTAATCTAAGCACTGATAAATGAAAACTCGTTTCCTCTTATCTGAGTTGGAAGAGTTACATTTTGGATCCTGTTTTGCATTGAAATTAATGTCAACCCTCCCAATGGGGAACAAGTTTAAGTTGTACATATAAGCAAGGAAGGGAAAATTATTGGTCTTGGGGAGAGATTATTCAGATCATTGTAACAGTCTTGGACGTGGTAAAAGGGTAAAGGTAAAGGGCCCCTGACAGTTAAGTCCAGTTGCAGACGACTCTGGGGTTGTGGCGCTCATCTCGTTTTACAGGCCAAGGGAGCTAGCGTTTGTCCGCAGTTTTTCCAGGTCATGTGGCCAGCATGACTAAACCGCTTCTGGCGCAACAGAACACCGAAACCAGAGCAACACACAGAAATGCTATTTACCATCCCACCGGAGCAGTACCTATTTATCTACTTGCACTTTTTGGTGTGCTTTTGAACTACTAGGTTGGCAGGAGCTCATAATGGGGATTCAAATCGCCAACCTTCTGATCAGCAAGCCCAAGAGGCTCAGTGGTTTAGACCACAGCGCCACCCACTTGGACGTGGTACAATGAAGGAAAAAATATATTATGCAGTTTGGAGTGGGCTTTTCAGTAAGTTGCTCCTGTGAGACTTTTCTGATTAGGCTTAGAAGTTAAAGCTATCCATTTCGCTGGAAAGTCAACACGTTATCCAGCTACAGGGGCTAATTTAGCAAAGGACTCACATATGATCGTTCCCTCCAATGTCAAACATGAGTGGTGAAGTGCCTATCATTTTGTAAGTGAAATGAGTCCATCCAAAATTAGTCATTTCTACAGGCATAGGGAAACCCCTTGGTATGCATATGTCTATTCACTTATAAAATGAAAATAATGAAAATAAAATTTCAAAACAAACCAACAAACAGGTCTAATATGAGCCTTTGAGCTTCCAGGACCTACATAACATTGAGGGTCTCAGCTCGGTGGTGAAAGAAAAATAGAAGGGGAGAGAATGGGAATTTGCCTGTTTCGGTAGCTTATTTGTTGTTGTTTAGTCGTTTAGTCGTGTCCGACTCTTTGTGACCCCATGGACCAGAGCATGCCAGGCACTCCTGTCTTCCACTGCCTCCCGCAGTTTGGTCAAACTCATGCTGGTAGCTTCGAGAACACTGTCCAACCATCTTGTCCTCTGTTGTCCCCTTCTCCATGTGCCCTCCATCTTTCCCAACATCAGGGTCTTTTCCAGGGAGTCTTCTCTTCTCATGAGGTGGCCAAAGTATTGGAGCCTCAGCTTCACGATCTGTCCTTCCAGTGAGCACTCAGGGCTGATTTCCTTCAGAATGGATAGGTTTGATCTTGCAGTCCATGGGACTCTCAAGAGTCTCCTCCAGCACCATAATTCAAAAGCATCCATTCTTCGGCGATCAGCCTTTTTTATGGTCCAGCTCTAACTTCCATACATTACTACTGGGAAAACCATAGCTTTAACTATACGGACCTTTGTTGGCAAGGTGATGTCTCTGCTTTTTAAGATGCTGTCTAGGTTTGTCATTGCTTTTCTCCCAAGAAGCAGGCGTCTTTTAATTTCATGGCTGCTGTCACCAAATACAGTGATCTCAGTAGCTTATAGCTTATATTAAAATATCCTGAAGTGGGGCTAAAGGCTGTGTGCATTTGGGTGTGTGCGTGCACATGTGTGCAAGGACCTTTTGTGTGCAAAGCAAGTCCTGTACTACTATACTAAAGTTGTTCCCTTGTTATACAGGTTTCAGTAAAGAGGGGCACTATCTCACCTGTGACAAAACAATGTAATGTCTCTTCTAAGCTGACATTTATCCCCAGCTGTTTTTGTGATAAACTTGTTCAGAAATAGTTCACATTAAAAAAACACAACCCCACCCAAAATCCTGTATGATTAACTGAAGGCACCTTCTTAATCAACCACAAAGTTTCCAATCTATTATTTGCTAAACATTGCATCTCTGAGGGTAAAAATGCTCTTCTGAGCTCTTTGTGGAGGCAGGGCAGGCGAGGTTATAAACAGAAGAGACAAATCTATAGAGGTTCCTGTGGAATTGTTGGGCTAGCTATCAACCTATGGGATCATCTTTCTTGTAAACCAGCTTTCACAAGCCTTCTAATTATAATCTAAATATCTTGCTAAATGTCAGTTGACACTGGATCGTAACATGCAACATTTCAAAATTCACTCCAAATTTGGCTCCACTGGGCAGGCTGCCCAAGGGAGTTGTCACCATCTGAAACAATGAGCCTTTTAAAATCAGGCAGCTTGAGGTGCTAGGTCCTACAAAACAGGTACACAAATCCTCTCAAGCATGTTTTGAGGAGGCTTCGGTCAGGGATTATTGAGATGCTCTCCATTTCAATTAAGGACAATCTACACCTTCATCTTTAATACAGCAACACACAGTGAAACACACGCTTGCATCAGCTGAATGGCTTTCATAGTCTATAATTGTTCAGAGATGTAATTAATGAAGAAAATAAGATTGTAGGTCTTGGCTTTACGCAAGTCTTGTATCCATTGGTTGAAAGCCAATTACCTTGGACCATGGGGGGGGGGTCAGTTCCTACAGTCATCCCATGCATTCATTACAATATTGGCACCCTGTCGGATGAATTATCGTCCCATTCATTCACCAGGGTTTCATATGCAGTCACAGCCAGGGATTATTAAGCTCACCAGTTTGATAATGCTACAGAATACGCACCCATTGGGAAATGAGTTTTCTTTCAATACCCATCAAGTGGCAATCTTTGCTTACACTCAAAGCTGGTCATTTCTTGGAATTTATCGGGCGGCTCATCAGGTTCTTATGAGGCTTTGACCAAGTTTTCCGGGTAATTCTTAATATGCACTCGTGCATTTGGCTGGCAGAAAATCGGGGCAAGCTGGCAGAGAGCAGGACAGCACCCCCTGTCCTGTGCACCAGACTTTTCCTTGGGAGAAACTTTATTTCTGGCCAACTCACCCGGTCTACCCACTCCGCTGATTCACATGCAACACCAAGCCAACCTATGACTTAATTCATAAACATGAGACATCACAGCTGCCTTGCCCCCTCCTCCAGCACTGCTGTTGCTGAACTGCCATAAGCCAAGATATGGTTTAATGTTGTGCATCACCCAACCTGCACCTCATGGTTTGTCTCACTCCAAACAAACCATGAGCTGTGGCTAAGATTTGTTCTTGGGTGCTTATAGCACATGGTTTATCTGGCAGAGACTAACCATGAGCTTGGGTTCGGAGGACATGCCAAGCCAAACATAGTTCGGCTTACGGCAATACAGCAGTAGCGGGGGCAGGGGGAGTTCAGCTGCTGTGAGATCTTCTTTGGGAATAGTCGTGCTAAGAAGTGGTTGTTTGGCTTAGTGTTATGCCCAAAGCAGCTCATTGAGTGGTTATTGTCTTTTGCAAGTTCCCAAACCAGGTACTTACGAATACCTAATCCTTTCCCAGTCGAACCTCAGGATGATTTATGGATCCCTAGTAAATATTTTGCAAATAAAAATTCTTGCAGCAAATACTTTTACACCACCTTTGCTGTTTTAATGCGTTTTTATTTGTTGTTATACAATATTTTACTGGTTTTAAATATTTATTTTCAGTTGCTCTGCAAGTAGAAACATTGCAGAGCTACTAACGGTTATTTAAATAAGCAAATATAATTACGAGGGAGAGTAATAAAAAAACCTGCAACAAATACTCTTAAAATACACTGCTTAAAAAATAATAATTAAAAACATACTTCAATATGTCCCAGAGCAGGGCTTCAAATCTTGCTGAGAATCTTGTTCCTGGCATTCCTCTTCTAATTTCTATGGCACTTTCCCAAAAGATTGTGCCCAAAGTGGCTCACCACAGCTTAAATGAACAGCAGTAAACATTAACGATTATAAAACCACATACACTCCATAATAATTACAAATCGTATTGTCAATAAGTAAGTACATCATTAAAAAAACAACTAACATTGTAACAGAATAAAGTAACCTAATTTAACATCTTAAAACTGAACGGGAGAGAGAATAACACAGAAATAACAGAAGGCCAAATAGATCTGCATTCCATTGCAAAGTTCACCACAATTACCTGACACACATTAAAAAGCAGCTATGCCTCTTAGTTTGCAAGGGGGACCCAATTAATGAGAGCTAAAATGGCACCTCTGGTGAACTTGGCATGCATGGGCCGTGCTTTTTCTCTCTTGCACATTCCTTTTTGGACATTGCAAAGACGACCCACCAGCTAAATGTGCAAGTAGCTCTAGTTGCATTTGTAGTAAGCTGTTTCTTAAACTCTCATTTCCTCCTTCCCCGGCGTATGCAATTTGCAAACTTCCTACTTCTTTTTAAAGCAAAGGCTGACAGCGAATTTCTTTTGGTTAAGCTCTGAACCTTGGGGCAGGGGTAGAGGGGGAGAAGGGGGAAATTTGTTTTCTTAGCTTCAGTGCGAAGTGAACGCCTCTCTGCTCGTGCCTTTGACCCACAAAACTCTTTCAGATCTGCTGTTTTCAGTTCTGGTACACTCCACTTCAGCAAAAGCTTGTTTGCATGACAAACTGGTTGCATGAATCAGTCGCGACCAGTTCACCACAAGTGCCCATTGTGAAAACACCTGTATGACAAAACTGGACCTGTGCGAGCTTGCTCTCACGGCAGATCTAAACATCGAAAATCTGGGTTGCTTTGCACGCTCCTCTGTGACACCTAATTTTGTTCATTTCTTGTCTATAAATCATTATGCTCTGGCCTGGCTTCAGCATCTGGTACCCTTGGGCAGCTGCTGTGGCACCTGCACCCTGGCAGGGCCCAGCAGTGCTAATGCCAGTCCTGGTACCTCGTGCCTGGTAGTTGCAAGCAGCAGGCACCCATTTTTATTTCCCAGAATGCCCAAAGGAGGAGAACTTGCTAGAAGACACTTTGTCAAGCATCCCCTCAAACTGGCTCTGCTACCCTTCCTCTCCCCTACCCACCACATCCTTGGTTGCTGCTAGTAGATGTGAAGGTAAGAGAATCAGGAGGTCCACAATAGTGGCACAAGACATTCACAGGTTCACTCTTGCCCAATCTTGGGTCGTCAGGTGTTGTTGGACAACAACCGTTGCTCTCTCCAGCAACCATGGCCAAAAGGCATAATAGGATCTGTAATCCAGCAACTTTTGGAAGGCCATAGATTGCCATAGGACAAAGGTGAGAACCAGTGACTGGAATTGTTACTTTAAAATGAGAGAGATGTGTGTCTGGCAACCAGCCCCCATCAGTAATTCAGCTGCTGAGTTCTGAACCAATTGTAGTTTCAGAGCAGAAATTTATCGTGCCCTTGGTGGGCTGCCAACTTGGGCCGATTTAAAAGATTATTGGGTAGTTTCTGACCAAAGCCCTGCAGTCAGAGCAGGTTACACTTGCCTTGCTAAACCAACAGTTTGACAATGTATAAGGTTCTTTCATCAACGGGTGAGACTCTGGTAAAGGTATTAAAAGCCCTTCAGTGAGACGCAACAAGCTATGTTGACTGTTATAAATATATATACTGCCTGCATCATCCTGTACCAGAAAACTCCCGGAATATAAAAATACACACCCACTCATACGGCATATATAAATGCACATACATATACATATACATGCTACTCAGCAAAAATAGTTAACCTATGGAAACGAGTGCAATTAGCCTGAAGATACTAGTGTTGGCATGTTCTGGCATCTTTTGCCCTAGAATAGAATACAAGAGATTGCCAACGTCGGTGGAAATCGTTGGAATCCCGTTTTTAGCCAGAGAGAGTAGTTATCCCTTCAGAGGAATGGAAAACAATGCACCTGTGAAGAGGCCTAGGCAACCATCGCAATTAGAAAGCTTCCTGTGTTTCAGAGATAAAATCCCTCCAGGGATAATATGCTAAAACAGAAGGTTCTGTGCTGGAAATGCATGAGAAATAGTCTCCAGGTGGGAGTAACAGGAGACATTCATTCATCTTACAATAGCTTATGTAAATAAATCTGGGGAAACAGGACAAGCCATGCTGTGTCTGGAAACTACGGGAGGATTTTCTGGCTGCAAGTTTACCTAACGGGATTTCAAAAACTTTGAAGTGGTGGGAAGGTGGGGGAGGGGGGAGGGATGTGAGTCAGTGTTGCGGTAAAGAGGCTGGACTGCCTTATTGGAATGACCCGGCTAGAAGCACTCTGTGACTACTTGGCCTAAGAAACTGCAAGCAATAGTAATGAAAAGCAAGAGAGACAGCTTGCTGCAGTTCAAATCATTAACGGCACCGGTATTTGTATCTGGTCTGGAATTTGCATCTTGCCACCTACACCTGAAAATAGCTTCTACACAGCCTTATGCTGAATCAGACCATCAAGCTCAGTTATTTGTCTACGCTATCGGCTAGTGGCTCGTCATGGCATCAGCCGGAGTTCTCTCTCAGCCCTAGCTCGAGACCGAACCTTCTGCATGCAAAGCAGTTGCTCTCACACTGAGCTACAACACTCCCCCTTGCATTTTAACAGGGGCTGAATAGGTTTGATAGTGTTGCTGCCAAACCTTCAAAAGCATTCACATTTTGTCTGTCATAGATGATGAAGGTTTGCGATTGCAACCTTGTATGGGTTGGGTGGGGATAAATAAGTAGAGAGCCAGGGAAACCCACCACTTTCCATTTCTTTATTCCCCGCCCCATCTACATGCCCAGTCAGTTTTCCTTGCTTACCAGGCTTGGGGAAGGGGGAGGGAAGGCTCTGACAGTGCTGTGGGGGCGGCGTTCCTGACTTTGCACAATTTTGCCTTTGCACGCAGACCCCTGGAACTGAACCCATGTGTAAGTGGCGTGCACACTGTATATTGTTTTAATAGACTCTTTCTCTCTCTCCTCACCCACACGGTACAATTACACAAGGAGAACAGCTTCGAGTACAAGCCAATTTAGATGCTCTCAATAATGTGGTATAGCCCCCATCAATTTTGAATACTGACAGATAATTACATGATTAAATGCTTCACCCTGTCTCCGGAAATGTAGCCTAACTCTTTTCCTAATGTGCTGGTTTTCTATGCAGAGCTTGTTTTATGTTAAGAACATTCAACCATGCGATTCCCCACCCTGAATAGTCCTAGAAAGTGTATTCCATGTACAAATTGGCTCTAATGGATCATTTGTGATTTCCAGATACATGAGGCCTGTCACCATTCATGTGAACTTTTCCCTTTAGAAACACAAGGAAATTCAAATTCCAGCTTTTCAAAAACTTGAAGCTTTTTTTTTTTTTTGCTAAAATCCCAGCACAGTGTAATTACAGTCCAAATTCATTCTTGTCCTCAGCATAATAGCCAGTTGTCCCAGTTTATCAGCACAATAAACCATTTAAAATCCCAGTGGCATAAGCAGGAACTTGTACAGTCATCATAGTTATGAAATATTTCTTGGCTAACTTTGGGGTTAGATTGAAAAAGCCTGCTTTGAGGGACTGGATTCCTGGTACTTCAGATTGTTTAGTTAATAGGCAGGTTTCCTGGCAGCCCTGTGCATTGGCTGTTTCTCCCTACGTTAAGCAATATGAAGCAAAAGATACCATGAACATCAAATGTTCCTTGCGAGTCAGTGTCTGAAGAAGAAGAAAAAGAAGATGAAGAAGAGTTTGGATTTGATATCCCGCTTTATCACTACCCTAAGGAGTCTCAAGGGGACGTGGGTGGCGCTGTGGGTTAAACCAGAGCCTAGGACTTGCCGATCAGAAGGTCGGAGGTTCGAATCCCCGCGACAGGGTGAGCTCCCGTTGCTCGGTCCCTGCTCCTGCCAACCTAGCAGTTCGAAAGCACGTCAAAGTGCAAGTAGATAGATAGGTACCACTCCGGCGGGAAGGTAAACGGTGTTTCTGTGCACTGCTCTGGTTCTCCAGAAGCGGCTTAGTCATGCTGGCCACATGACCCGGAAGCTGTACGCGGGCTCCCTCAGCCTATAAAGCAAGATGAGTGCCGCAACCCCAGAGTTGGTCACGACCGGACCTAATGGTCAGGGGTCCCTTTACCTTTAAGGAGTCTCAAAGTGGCTAACAATCTCCTTTCCCTTCCTCTCCCACAACAAACACTCTGTGAGGTGAGTGAGGCTGAGAGACTTCAAAGAAATGTGACTAGCCCAAGGTCACCCAGCAGCTTCATGTGGAGGAGTGGGGAAGCGAACCCGGTTCACCAGATTACGAGTCTACCACTCTTAACCACTACACCACACTGGGTCACAATATGACTTACTGTCAACTTTCACTTGCTTTCCATATTCTTTCTATCTATGGTGAAAAATGCTTGAAGAAGGGCAGACACCTTGGTGAGGGTAGCACAGCCAGGCGTTTGTTGGAATTCCAAGACTGGTGAAGGGCACCCCACACCAGTTACACTGCCCCTCTCACTTTGCATAGCCAGAGCCAGCACGAGAGAATTATCTTTTTTCAATGCCCCATTCCTTCTAGGTTTAAGGTGGCCACTCAATAGTAACTTGCCTTAGAGCTGCAGATTGTAAAAGCAGTCCTGCTGGTAGTATCCACTTATTAATTTGAATGCTGGGGGCAAGTTACAACTGAAAGCCTAACGTCCCATTGCCATACTGTTGCTCAGCTAAGCCCCCACCTGAAGCCCATTCTTCACACCGGCACTCAAACCTTTTCACTACTTCTCCTGGGAAGTTCTACCCCAAACACTCTCCCCACAATCTCTCCTTCCTATTCTCACTCTCGCAACTTTCTTTAAAGAGAGACATCTTCTGCCAATTCAGCAGTCCTCGTCAGGGGCTGTAGTTGATGTTCCTGACCCTGTCCATCCTTCCTACGCCTCCAATATTTTGTCACCTACTGATATATAAAGCAAGCATATGATTCATTAAATTCCACTCCATGGTGCACTTATTTGCATTCCCCCCCACCCCCAGTCCTATTGTCTTCATAAAACCACATGGGTTGGCTGGTTTCCAGCTCTCTGGGGTTGCTTGTTCCTCATCTGGAGAGAAGGCGGCCATCAATTTCCTGTCATGCTGATAAGATGCCCAGCACACCCAGCACGTGCTGAATCACCAAGGTAGAAGCCTTTCATTCACACAGGAATATTCCTATTCATTCTTTGGTTGAAATCCCTGAATTTGGCCAGATTGTTTTAAACAACAAAAACTCGTATGATTTGCATCCTTAAATTTCAGGGTGTCAAAGGAAGGGATTTTACATATACAGAAGAACTTATTAACATAGTCTATACAATTCTGTACAAGCAAGTGGAAATCGTAATACAGCTGCTGTATTATGAGATCAGATGGGAATTTAGCAGATTTGGAGATATTTCTGAAGGGAGAATACTGACCTGTGTGCTGAAAGTGAAAGCTATTGCTTTCCAAAGCGGTCACTGACACACTCTATAGAGCAACCATGTTTGCTGCAGGTACATTTAAATCTCCCGAAGCCCTGAAGTATGAATGAGGCACATATTGTTAAATTTCCACATACACACATCTGGTGGCCCATGGTTCTGCAATGCAGTCATGCCCATTCATGTCCAGGCAAAGGCGACTATGGGGTGCGGCACTCATCTCGCTTCAGGCTGAGGGAGCCAGTGTTTGTCCACAGACAGCTTTCCGGGTCATGTGGCCAGCATGACTAAACCGCTTCTGGCGCAATGGGACACCGTGATGGAAGTCAGAGCGCACAGAAATGCCGTTTAGTCCTGGTAGTCTCTGTGGCAAAAATAATTGCAAAATGGCCATTGATGTGGGAAAAAATGGTTTCAGA
The DNA here is from genome assembly GCF_964188305.1 of Podarcis bocagei. NCBI lineage: Eukaryota > Metazoa > Chordata > Lepidosauria > Squamata > Lacertidae > Podarcis > Podarcis bocagei. Next base: position 17,771,665 of record NC_138134.1, on the reverse strand, counting down.
AGACCTGTGTTCAGATTCTCTCTCTCGGATGTATTGAAAGAATGCTAGGCAAATTAACATACAGCCATCCTCATGCAAAACTTTGGCAGTTCCACCTTGAATTTTAAGTTCAATTTAGCAGCTTAATTAGCAATATTTCTCTTGCTTATGATGTCCCCAATTGCTTCAGTGCAAACCAGTGAACTCCCATCAGATCTAGAAAGTAAAAATGGCTGGACTGAAAATCCTTATAAGGGCTGGACACTCGCACATGGACACACACACAGAGGAATAGGCTGTTGAGTGCTAACGGCAGTGATTGTCCCACAGCAAGCTGAGGAGGCCATACTGACTGGTTGAGAAGAAGTCATCCTGTTGGTGGCAATCTCTGTGGAGGAAGGCTCACCAATGTGCTTTCTGGAGAGTCTCAGGAAGAGGTGCCATGGGCTTGTAGCCTTCTCCGCCGACTGGTTCTTCATATTTGTATTTAGTAATCCCATAGGACTACTGCAGGAGACCCGATACTCTATATTTTTGAACATCACAATATGAAGTTGGCTGGGTTAGTTAGTCTTTTTATTGCTCTTTTGTTTTAGTGTTAAAAAGCTTATATATCAGTTATTGCCCTTGTCCAAATGCATCATTGCTGGGCACTCCTAAGAGTAAAAATAATAAAATTTCTGAAGAACCCACAATGAAACCATCATTCTAAAAGTAAAAATGTGAATGGAAAAAGCGCTGACTCACAACATAATCAATAAGAGTTTGTTTTCGTTTAAGGATGCATAGCTATGCAGTGAATTGGAGAGGTATGAGAAATGAAGGAATGTGTTACCCTTTTCATACAACATAAACAATACTTCGGGCTTATCTAAAGAACAACACAGAATAATTATATGCCAGTTAAACCATCATGGTTTCTTAAAGAATCCTGTAAATTTAGCTTGGTAAGGGTGTTGAAAAGTCTCTCTAGCACCCCTCACAGAATGCTGTCCAAGGGTTTCTTGCCAGAGGGAATGACTATTAAATAGGTCTAAGTTTGATGTGAGATCCACATCCTATTGAAGTCAATTGATCTTAATGTTTCTGGATTTCACCTTATATCTAGACAGGAAATTCACTGTGCAATATAATAATTATTGTCAACCACTGCTGGCAGGAAGAAAAAAACTTCTTAATGCATAATTTGTTTATCAATTGTAACATTACTAGTTAAAGTAAATGCCCATACATTTCAAGTCAACAAATTTATTTAAAAAGAAATGAATTTGTGTTATCAATTGAACTTTCTGTAATATATATTGAACTGCTTACTGATGAATAATGATACACTACCTGAAGTTGTAAGTTGAAGTGCTTTTAAAGGTCTTAAAAATGCTTTTGTTTATATGAAGAAAAAAAGGATATATTTTTATTGAGACTGTAATCCTACTTCAAATAAGCCAGCTGCTCTGTGTAACACTGCTGTCCTGGGAGTAAATCCCATTGAACCCAGTGGAGTTTATTTCTGAGTGGACATGTGTAGGATAGCACTGTTAAGTGTGTCTTTCATAGAACCAACCCTTGGAAGTACCACAATTTCAGAAGGTAATGTTTTGAAGATCAAAATTTCATCAGAGTGGGTTGAGGGTCCAATTAACTTCTAAAATTAAAACTGACAGTCATTAAGATTTCCATTTGGCAACCAAAGGCTTGCAACATACAATACTTCAAAAATAAATAAAACAACACTTTAAGGCATGATCCATCAAAAGTAGTATCCTGAACTTCATCAGAGCATTAAACCATGCTATAATGTTGGATGTTAAAAATAAAAAACCACTCCCCCCCCCCCCCCCGGTAATTAAAAGATATCAGATTTGTAACAACAGATAACAATCTCAAAATGCATATGGTGAAATTTGACTTACTGGGTTCACTAAACTGATGTCTTAAGGCAGCAAAAGGGATTTAAAAACACAATGTGAATAAATGGAATCCACTCCAGCTTCAGGCGGAGGGGTAAGTGCCACAAACTTACTAAGTCCAATTGCAGATGAATAATGTAGCCCCTCAAATAGGGAGAAGGAATCGCTCCAGGAACTCCTAGCGCTGTAATTCTCCAGCACCTTTGCAGCACACAGTGTTTAAAAGTAGAGTTTTAAAAATGCTTAGTTTGTAAGCAACATGAAGCCCTTGGGTAGAGAAGCGCTTGCTGCGGAGTTTGGGACAGCAAATCCTTACAGTGGAGTGGAAATGTCAGTCAAAAGCAAAAGAACAAGGCAGCATAAAGGTCCTTCTGCTTGTTGCATTGCATATATGCTTAATTCAAAAGAATTGTAGATATGAACAAGCAAGACTTTCCTCCGTTAGGAAAACATGCATCTCTTTTGTGCAAAGTCTTTGTTTCGCTCAAAGTTAAGGCGTGAACAATACAAAGGACACCTTTGAAAGATAGCGACTTCAGAAAACATTTCTTCCCTTCTTATCTGTGTTGAACTTGCCTCCTCCGTTATGTCTGCAGCTGTCAGTTAGCAGAATCCATATGTTCTTGCCTGGTAAGAAGAGGCTTTCCACTGGGGCTTGCAGAATGTGTGTGCATCTCCTTTACCGTTTCCAGCAGTGCTTTCCTCTCCAGTTCTAGAGTGAGAATTGTCTGCCTCAGCTTGCTTTCATTGTTGAGCAAAGCATCAACCATGGCCTCTAGGTTTTGGATCTTTCCATTTGCCATCTTAAGGGACAAACAAGAAACATATACAGATTGCTTGTGAGGAAAACAAGTAAGAACACGCAGACTGCTCCCTCAGCACACCTTTCTATTCCTCTTATGTGAAACCAGCTGAAATTCACATGTGTAGAACAATAAATATAGTACAGCAATCCAAATTACTGGCATACTTAACTTACAGCCAGTTTTGGAGTTTCATCTTTCTACACAAAATGAAATTGAGCCTATACTGGGGCAATGCAGATGAAGCTTGTTTCCCTCATGGCTTTTTTTAGTGTTTAAGGATAGAGTAGAATTGAACTGCATCTAGATAAAAAAAGAACACGGGACAAATGTGGACATCAGTGTTTGGTGCAGGGAAGATTCCTGCCAACAGTGTAACGACTAAACTTCTCCACAGCCACCACTGGGGGAAAAATACCACTTTGCTACTTAATAATGAATAAAATTTTGTGTATGATATATTCTCCACATTCCTTCCAAATCTTGTTTACTTAAGCTCCAGAATGACTTAAGCCTACAACATAATACTGAGTAGAAAAACTGAAAGCCAACAAATCTACGTCATGAATTGACTAATTCATGTGTAAATTTATTAACCATGGCATTTTAATTAAGAATAGCATTGTTAATCCAGAGCTACATCTATCTAGCATGAGCCTCACTGATGCTGAGGCAAGGAAACATGAATCATGATTCAGACCAAACAAATAGCACACAAAAAATGCCTGCCAAAGACTGTGAAATTGGCTTTTCGGCTCTTCAACTTTAGCAAGCTTTGACCTGGGAAGCATGAACCTGGGTGATTTCTATTCTTTCCATCTTTTTACTTCCCAATTTTGATCCCAATGATAAAAAACCCATGCTCAAAACAAAACAAAAACCAAATGGGAAACAGTGTGTGTTTGTGTAGACCTTGGAGAGCAACAGTTGCACTATTTAAGCAATTTCTGTTGATGTCATAGAGCACGGGTGTCAAACACAAGGCCCGCGGGCCGAATCCGGCCCGCCAGACCTCGTCATGTGGCCCGTGTAGCCGCCCTTTCTCGCTGCTGTTCTCGCCCGTCCAGTGCACCATCGCCTGGTTGTGCGCCACCGCCTTTCAGCATGAAGGAGGTGGTGAGCAGAGAGACCGCCTCTGGAGGTCCCCCGCCGGCGCGACCTCTCAGGCCGCCCGTCTCGTCCCGCGGGATGCCGCATCTCTGGCGGCCGCTCGAGTCCGGCGGGCGCGCCGCACAGGAGGCGCCCAACGCGAGCAGCAGCAGCAAGCGGAGCGGAGCTGCCCGGCCGGACGCTCCTCCGCGCATGTCGGCAGCCGCTGCTGGTGCCATGCTTGGCCTCCGCTGCGCCGGCGCCGGGCAGGGATGCGAGTCTGGTAGGCGAGGCGCGGAGGCGGAGGACAGGAGGGAGCGAGCCGAGATGGAGGAGGGAGTGCAGCACGGACGCGCGGTGTGGGAAACAACGTGCCAGCAGGAGCCCGGCTGGCCGCCTTCCCCGACGGCTGCTGGCAGCAGGGCTGCAGCGGGTGCGCCGGAGCAAGTGGACAGGAGCCCGGCACCTGGGCAAGCGAACGTCCCCCTCAGCCTCGGATTGCCACGGAGGGCAAGGGGAGGCGGCTGCCTCAGGCAGCAGGATCCACAGGGGCAGCTCAACCCCATCGTGGAAATGTGCTTCCTCCACCAGCGCCAGATTTGGGGCCGTGCGGGCGCCTCACCTGCCCCAAGCCAAGGGAGCACAAAATAATGATAATGATGCCTATTTATTCTATTGGGGGGGCACCAAATTTTGTCCTCACTCAGGGTGGGTGCCATATTACCAAAGTCCGCCCCTGCCCTCCCTCAATGGGATTTGAAATCCAGGGATTTGAAATCCAATAAATTCCTAGGAGTGCCCCTGTCCGTACTGAGTAAGCCCCTCAGCCCCTAAAAGCAGATGATACGAACTTTTCAACATTGTGATAGTGATGTTGTGATGCGGTAGCAATATATTGCAGTGTTGAAAAGCAGAGGGAGGAACAAGCAGCATTGGCCCCCGTCAGAAACTGGGGGGCAACCGACACATCTTCCCCCCCCACCAGCGCCTGGCACAGGGAGGAGGCAGCAACAGGCGGAGAAGGAAGAGAAGGTGCAGACAAGCCCCAGCCACAAGACGCAGTCCGGTAAAGGTGCCCTCAGACTGGGCCTGCACAATGTTATGATACATCACCACAGGGGCAGACTTTAGCCTGCTCAAATATTTTAGGCCGATACAACCGGCCCTTTGAGGGTGACCAAACTGCTGATGTGGCCCCTGATGAATTTGAGTTTGACACCTCTGTCATAGAGCATAACAGTTGCTGTGTTGGCTAAGCAGCTCATAAATTTACTTCCTTCATCTCATCTTTTTTCTGCTTACCAATTGCCTGTATCCGCATGGTACAGATACCTAGTATTTAAAAGCACGATGTAGTTATGCTCCTGTACAAGATATCCCAGTGAAATAGAGATGACAAATCCACTTGGCATTTCAGGACTTTTATTTTTTTAAGGATAATCAAATCCCATAGTCATCTGATTTTCTAATAATCACCAAGAGGGGTTCCAGAAACTAGATGTGCAAATGTTTTTCAAATACAAAAACTCACTGATTACTGATGCATCCAGCTGTAAATAAATGAGCCACTGAGCTATATTTAATGTATATTGTATAATGTGCAATCAGTACCTGCAGCTCCTCAAGGAGGTCAAAGTTTTGTTTACGTAAATTGGTGTTGGCTTTTTCCAATTTATCCATCCTTTGATTGTCATTGAGAGAAGAATCTATCAATTCATCTTGAAGCACATGATATTCAACTTCATAAGCTTGCAGCTGTTTGGCAATATCCATCTCAAATACCTAGTACATATGTAAAATGGAAGAGTGCCTTGAATTTTTTTTAAAAGAAAACAACAACCAGAAAACCTGCATGCATATTCTGTATAAGATCCTGTTTGGCTCGCTGTCTATAAGAAAGTCAGATAATCCAAACATTCTTCCCAAGCAAAATTTATTGTCTATCAGAGTTTCATTTTTGCTGCCTCTGAACCTTTTTCTTTTTTCTCTCTCCAGTAACAGGGTGACCAACTAAAAGTAGTATCAACCACTTTAGTATCATATAAAAGCATTTTTGTCATGAGAGAATGGCCTCATGTCAGGTTGTTTCACAGCTAGTTTCACAGCTATGAGGATCACATTATAGATCATGCTATTCATTCATTCATTCATTCATTCATCCATCCATTCATTCATTCCACTTGTTCAAAAATGTTATGAGCCTACTGAGATAAAGTCTTGTAAAAATTAAGGGAACATTGAAAACACAAAACACCCAACTGCCTAACAAATAAGTTAGCTCCAAAAGTTATCAGGTGCATTTCAAGATTACAAAGGAAGTCAAGGCATCCAGTGGCTAACATCCTATTGGTTTTTGAAAGCCAAGAAGGGCTCGTCTGAATAAAGAACATTTAGAATATTAATTCACACCAGAGAGATAACCAACGGTATGCCAAAACATAGTAAAACCACAGACAATAGTTCTCTTCCAAGGGGCTAGATTATAGAGCACATCTATTTTGCTATGAGTTATATTGATTTGAGGACTGAACTATGCACCTACAACATCTAGTTCACCAAATGCAACGTACTTAGATTGTAGAGTGGTGCAATACAATGAAAGGAGGAGTCATTAAGAAATGAACTGGGGAAAGCCTTACTACAGATTTCTAGAAAGAACGGCAAGAGGGGCAAAAACTGGAATGCCAGACATGCAGGGATACCAAGGCCTTGGAATCTGAGTGGCGAAGAAGTGAAGCATCAACGGTTTTGATGGAATTGGGAGGCTGCAAAGTAGGACCTGGTGGGAGGTGAAGGGAGGGATGGACAGACTGTGGTGTTTAGAAGATGAAATGTCAGGGAAATGATGAGAATTGGTAGAAAGGCTAATAGTCTTAAGTAAATATTATTTGCCATTCATTACTTTCTCTCCCTCACTTCCATTTTGCAGAGCATTAGCTTAATTTCTTGCTTTCAGGAAATATTGCATTATATTAAGTGGAGAGGAAACTCAGCCTTGATTCTTTTGCACAGGACATATTTTACTATTGCCAAATATCCAAAGCATTTCCATTGTTCAAGTAAACTGTCTATGCTCACTATGAAAACACAGGAGGAAATCTAGCTATATAATCCAGCTATAGTATTACCCCCAAACAATTCTGGCTAGTCTCTACAAATATTTTTTAGGTCTCCGCAAGGAACATCTACATTCTCCAAGTGCATAAGCCAATTCAGTTGTGGGTGGGTGGGTTGAGTACAAATACATTTCTTGACTGGGGCATCAATAAATTACTAGTAATTTTGCAATTTACATCTTCCTGGTAATACCTAGCTTCATACCTGGTTTATGGTTTTTTCCATCTGTACCAAACCCAGATTTGGGAGAATACATTTAACGAAATCAACTATAGTTTCCAAGTTTTCATGTTGCAGAATTAAGGGCTTATGGCTTCCCAGCAAACTTAAAGCCACTTTAAATATAACTTCTGATCCTTGGAGAAACAGCATGTCTGGGGGGGAAAGAGTGGGTAGGGGGAGAAGGCAAAGAAGAAATTATAACGAAAATTTTAAGCAGCTTGGAATCCACTAAATGCTCAAGTACCACTGTGTATCAATAATTGTTCTGGTAATGGCAGCTATATTCCAATTCTCCGATTTGAAGATTTCTAACAATAAGTGACATACTGATAAAATAATGCATGTAGCAGTTCTATGTATCCTGCAGCAAAAGGCACATTTGAATGAAACAATAGAAGAAAGGGACAGTTTTCTGTCTGACATATATCTTACATTGCTTTCCACTTACACCATATGTGCATTCTACTGACAGCTGTTAGTTCCAGTCTAACCTTACAATCATTTGCCATCTATAATAAATGTTTGATGCTTATATGCCTTTCACTTAAATAAAGTCGGACAAAATTAATTTCCAGCAAGGCATCCAAATTTAAGAGAGCACACTGAAGGAAAAAACTAAAATTAAAATACATGCTAGAATTAGGGCAGATAATGCTGAAAGCATAGCCAAGCAAAACTAATTTTCGATTTAAGCCAAGAGCAGTGTTTATGCAAGAAGCTGGGGGTGAGGGAGATAAGAGATCAGTTCAAGGTGACCTATGCTATGTTAGTGTGGCAGACATACCAATTGTCTTGCTCCTGTATAAAACAGAAGCATTTTATAATCTTCCTCAAAGATCTTACCACAGAGAAGGGGTCATTCAGGCTCAGGCAAGGGAGACGGGCCCAAGACCTCTTCATAACGCTAGAGGTGAAGAAGGGGAGAGCTGATTCTCCACCACTCCCAATGCAAATGTGGAACCCGTTACTTGTTTTAGCCAAAACATAATTCTGCTTCCAAGCTGAAGAGGGTCAGTGCAAGCACAATGCCTGGTCTCTGTGCCTGGCAGTGGGGTGGTGCTCTGACCCCCTGAGAGAAGCAAAGAAACCCTGCATGCTTCCATCAACTTTCCCTGGCTCTGAGCAGAGGAAGGACAGTCGAGGCAGGTGCTGAAAGCCCACACACCTCTGCTGCCCCTCACCCACTAAGAAGGATGGTGCAGGCATGGAGGGTTGCCTGCTATGTGGCTGGAGCTCTAGGTGCCTGGCAGAGAAATTCCACTGGCTTCTGCCGCCCCTTACAGTTTCACACTGAAGAAGAAAATCAGAGAAGCTTCTGCTTGTCCCTGACCCTGTGCTGCATCTCAAATATACATCAAGGCCCTACCCCCCTGGAGGATATCCACGTGACAACAAATTTCTTGGTTGACCACCAGGGCCGCACATAATTTGTCGATCCCTGTACAACACATCAAACATTTAAACAAAAGGCCAATTGTTTTAAGAACATATCCAGGGCAAAGGTTTGCTGGATCTGGGTGGTGAGCCAGTAACGACGTAATGTAGACATCCAAACAAATGTCAGCGTGATTCAAAAATACAATCTGGAAACAGAGTTAACATTGTTTTTCTATTGCTGAGCAAATAAGAGAATACATCTTTTTTTGTATAGGACCCTCATATCTACACAGGGGTGTTGAAAGTTCAAAGAGGCAGAGAGAAAAAACAGAGGCGGGTTAAACACGCAATGCAGCCCTCTAGTCCACACAGCCAATTTTTTAACGTAGGACTTCCTTATCTGATATCTGGGTTCCCCAAAGACCTACTCTAGCATAACAACTACAAGAGTGAGCTGCTGAACCAGGAAGGCCCTGATTCAAATATTTCTGTAAAAGAAAAGGGACTAATGTGTGCAATTCTCCTTTTGTTCTTCTTCATCTAAAGTATCATAAAAATAATTCTTTGTTGTCTTTGGTACAACAGAGTAAGTAACATGGCTATCCACTGCTGTAATTCATTATTTTAAAGAGAGAGAATGCTCTCCTTATACAAAGTTTTGTGAGCAACTTTCCAAGTATTGTTGCAAATCATTGCTTCCAGTGTAGCAAGCAAAGTTTTGCTTTTTGTTATAACTCCTCCCTAACTAGTGTCATTCTTTGTTCCACAAAGCCCTTTTATATGTCTATATTTCATTACATATGCACAGTGCCTTTCAAGTGTATTTGCCTTTTTAACAAGTTGCCTGTGTTTCTCTGCAAGAAGGGAAATGAAACAGAAAAAATGCACAATAATTAAAAACAACCACTCTACATTTGGAAACATATAGGGTGGGATATATACAGATAGCATATGTTTTAGTTTATGTGCATTCAAGCAAGACATTGATAAGTAATGCCAAAGATCATATTTTTTTATTATGCATGACTGTGAAGAGGAATGTTGGATTATAATTTCAACATGTTATATTTGGAATGTCAACTTGATTCCATACTAAGGTATGATGCAATCAATAGGTTTAGGCAGAGATTAGGGCCTCCATCAAATTTTTGTCAACCATGGAACTTAGGTTAATAAGATGCAGTTCAGTCAAATCAGAATACTGTCCCAAATTACTAACAGCCTAAGCAAAATTCACAATGCTTTTGTCCATAGAATATGTCACATTTAAAAATGATTTTGTCCCATTTTAACCAATTGCCTATTTGTCAGAAAGTGTGGTTATGAAAGACCTATTCCTCTGTTTACAAACAAAGATAAAGCATTTGACATGGTGGAACGAAAGCATCTGCATTTGCTATGCTCTGTCTCCACATTCTTGTCCATACAATCTTAAGAAAACCACTCATGTCCTATTAGCTGATTGGCTCATACTGATAGAAAAAAACTTCCTGAATTTCAAACAAATAATATATTTAAAGGATCCTAGGTATCCTTATCATTTATCGTGACTTACCAAATACTCTAGCCACAAACCCCAGGGGAAATTGAGAGGCAAACATGGTAAGAAACCAGGGGGCAGCATACAGACTAGGTCCAATTTCATGTGCTTCAAAATGATTGTAGAGATCTCTGTGGTAATCATGAAGAAGTCGAGAAAGTTGATACATCTGGATCTGCACAGGCAAATAAAAATAAAGGTTGTTAAACTAGACAAAATGTTTAAAGGATTTTTCCCTGGGACCTTTATGTGATGGTCCAAATGCACATTTATATGAATGTAAGTCCTGGTGCATTCAGTTGAAATTGTGATCCTAAGTATACTTTCTAGGAAGCAAACTAAAATTTTCATATCCACAAATTAGCATTCACACACCTGAGAAAAAGAAAAAGAAAACTGAAGCTATTTTGTATTGGCCTTCTACATTGTATTCGAAAATGAAAACAATCCTTCTTCCCCCTTTTATGCCAGCTAAAAATACTGTGATTTGGTGATCTTCACAATCTTATTAAAGGATACTTTTGTTTTCTCTGAGGAAAACCTCATAAATCTATTTGCACACAGCCACTGGCAGCCTATTGAACTGCTAACACACTCCAAAATTGTGCCCTAACTTCAGCAGATACACAGCTGACAATGTTCCCATTTGGCACCCTTCTCATTCAACCTTTCTGAATACACAGGTAATAAAAATTCACGAGTGTTTCACGTATTGTGCTTTCTTTTTATGAACATTGGGTGGAAACGCAATATATGATTCTTACGTTGCTGCATTTTTTAAAAAATAAAATAAATAAATAAATGCAAGCTGGAGCTCCAACCTGTAAAATTGTCATGTCAGGCCGATACTGCTTCCTCAGGCCCATGTCAAACATAAGGAACTTGAGCATCTTGAAAGCCTCTTCTTCACTCATATGAAGCAACAGCACACCGGCTACAAAGCTGAGGCCCTGGCAATAGCCGACTTCTGGATCCAAGAGGGAATAGGCCTTCAAGATATTGTAAAGTGACAGCTGCCCAGCTCCAAGCTGGGCTGAGAAATATGGATGCGTCGGAAAGGTGCGGCCTGTGAAAATTAAAAATTGGGGTTAGCAACATAAATATTAATAAAGCAAACATGCCATGTTTTCGTGTGAAGCAAACAATTTTGTTAGGCCGCTTCTCTAATAAACTATAAAGTCTAATTCAGCCTTTCTCAACCTGTGGGTCCCCAGATGTTGCTGAACTACAACTCTCATCACCCCTAGCTAGCAAGGGCAGAGCTCAGGGATTATGGGAGTTGTAGTCCAACAACATCTGGGGACCCACAGGTTGAGAACCACTGGCTAATTGCTTTGATACTATAGATCAGGCTTCCACAACCTCGGCCCTCCAGATGGTTTTGAGACTACAATTCCCAGCATCCCTGACCACTGGTCCTGCTAGCAAGGGATCATGGGAGTTGTAGGCCAAAAAGCATCTGGAGGGCTGAGGCTGAGGAAGGCTGCTATAGATTGAAAGATTTAAATCCAATATAGACTTTGCACTCTATATGACAGGGTCTCTTCTGTGACTCCTATGAATATGTTGTGTGTTTCTCATTGCTGGCAATCTGCCCCTTAAAAGACTCCTGTACCTGTATTATCCCCCCTCACTGCAAGCCTGCCAGTGTCTGCCTAATGCTGACTGCTCATGCCCATTACCTCACACCTAATTAAATAAAATACCTCAAATGTTTTTGAAATATTGATAGCATGAACAGAATAAACACAAGGAACATGAGAATTGGCATCATGGCACACTCAGTCTTTTAATTTAAAGGTGGCTAACATGAAAACCATTGAAGTTAGTCAAATTTTGAAGGATTAATCCTCTGTAAGGGCTACCATGTTTTCAAATTTCATGTGAAAAAACAAAAATGTTATGTCCATTTTAATCTGAAAATATGTTAAATTTTAAAGTTGGCTATCATGAAAATCACTTGAGCTACCCATCTGAAACTTTTCAGGACTGATCCCCTCTGTAGGGACCACCATGACTGCAAATGTCATGCCCTTATGTGAAAAAACAAGAAAGTTAGAGCTGATTTGGGTTCACAATGCAAATGGTATTTCTGAAGATTTGCAATTTCCAGATTGTGATCTGGATGCTGGTCAGAATGGGCCTGAAACGGATCTGATCCAGATTTACAAATTGGGATCACAAATCAGATTGGGGGATCCATGTAGATGTTCCATGAGGATTGGGAAGAAAATGTTTGCTCCTCTGAAAGACAGCAAGAGAAACCACCAGTTTTTCTTTTCTTCCATGTTAAAATACACTCAAGGTAGGTTTATTCCTGCATCCCCCACATCCTTTCAAGTGCAGCTAAAGCAGTCTTTTGTAGCTTCGCACTTGTTAAATCTCACCCCACCCTTTAATTTCCGGAACATTGCATCTATGGGAGGTGTGTTGCCTTGCCAGATGCTATCAGGGCTCTCTTATTTCAAAAACAAAGGCAAAGCCCGAAGCTAAGTCTTCCTGCAAACAGATTAGTGCTCTGCACACTGTATACTAGGAAGAGACTGTTTGATTTCTGGGTCTGGCTGCTCACTGCCCAGGCTGGCAGGAAACCGAGTGTTTCTGCAGATGTAGCGTGCTTTGCTTCCCAACTGGAAGAGCAGCTTGTATTGCAGCAGCTACCTCCCTGCCCAAAGTAGGAGTTGTTCCAACACACGCTGAACAGTTCTATTCAATGTCTCCTGTTTGGCAGAAAGTCCTGCTCAACAGAGTCACTTTGAAAGCATGAGCTAACTAGGAAAGGGAACAGATATCCAAAATGGAAAAAGACATAATAATAAGAATGAACAAGAAGAGTACTTAATATTTCCCCCTTTCTTTCTTATTACATGATAACTGATGACAGGCATTTCTGGAATACACCTTTCCTTGGAAGGATATGGATTAAGGCAGCAATCTGCTGTGTCTGATCTTAAAACTCACATGGAAGCTGGCTGAATTAACTGTGGTGAAAGGCAATTTGCACAGGCTCCTAAGCCACTCTTAAAGTACTATGCAACGCAAGGAGAAAATGTTCCCAAAACATTTCAAGCATAGGCTTTGTTTTCACAGAAAGAGGCTTAAGAAACAAGCAAAAGTATGTGTGCCTCAGCTAAAAGATACAGCTTCAGCGGAAAGCAGGCACAATCCACTGCAACATTCAAATGAAGGGATCTAAGCATTTAGTTTCAAATATTAGCAAATACTAATTATGTTTTTTATTCTAAAAAGCTGCTAAACTACCTCTGAATACAAACCAGCCAATATGTATATAATCTAATTTAAATGTATAGCTATAATACTAATACATGCTTTTTTTCAAAAAAACAAAACAAAAAACCCTTTTAACCGCTGCTTATTGACAGTCCCAGCTCCTGCCCACCTAGCAGTTCGAAAGCACCCTTAAGTGCAAGTAGATAAATAGGTACCGCTTCATAGCGGGAAGGTAAACGGCGTTCCGTGTGCTGCGCTGGTGCTGGCTCGCCAGAGCAGCTTCGTCACGCTGGCCACGTGACCCGGAAGTGTCTCCGGACAGCGCTGGCCCCCGGCCTCTTAAGCGAGATGGGCACGCAACCCCAGAGTCGGTCACGACTGGCCCGTACAGGCAGGGGTACCTTTACCTTTACCTTTTTATTGACAGTTCAACATGTCTTAACTTGAAATGCTCTAACACTCTGATACAATTTGATGTGGTGTTGGATAATGAAAGATCCATACATTTTTAGTATTGTGTATATTTTGTTTAAAAACCCATTTTTTCCTAAATAAGAGACTACACTCAAAATGTGTTGGGAACATTTTCATTTTTGTAGTGAGACACTGGAAACTCATAGCAATGTGTTTCTGTGCCTTGCTAATCTTGGGCTGTTGCCATTTATATTCTGTGGGGAATGGAGAAAAAGTCCCCACTAATGTGAAGTGTAGGAGGCACAGGAAGTCGCAGAGGATGCAGTGCATTTTATCATTATATTCAGAAGTTGTTTCATTACACTGACATTTTATCTGTATTAGTTTATACAGAGTAAAATATGCAAAGGTTTTTTTGTATTTATGCAGGTCTAGACTTTATACACTGTGTCTTACTGCTTGAGTGGTCAGGAACTATTCCTCCAGGTTTTGTCATCATTCACACAGCATTGAAACAAACAGATGCATAAGGAAGTTATTTAGAATTTTAGAACTTACTTAAGAGATTTTAAGTTGTGTTATACAGGAAACAACCGATTTAAAGGTAAAGGGGACCCCTGACCTTTAGGTCCAGTCGTGGCCGACTCTAGGGTTGCGGCGCTCATCTCGCTTTATTGGCCAAGGGAGCCGGCGTACAGTTTCCGGGTCATGTGGCCATCATAGCTAAGCCGCTTCTGGCAAACCAGAGCAGCGCACGGAAACGCGGTTTACCTTCCCGCCGGAGCGGTACCTATTTATCAACTTGCACTTCGACATGCTTTCGAACTGCTAGGTTGGCAGGAGCAGGGACTGAGCAACGGGAGCTCACCGCATCGCAGGGATTCGAACTGCCGACCTTCTGATCGGCAAGTCCTAGGCTCTGTGGTTTAACCCACAGCGCCACCTGCATCCCAACAACCGATTTACGTGAGTTCAATTGATGTGTGACTTTGCACACTGTGGTGACACGGAAGTGGCCAGAAAAGGGGATGGGCTTATGTGCACTCCACCGTCACATGTGATGACCTGGAACACAACCCCCGGGGCAAATCATAGGTTGCCTTACATGCTTTTATAAGTGCTTCTTTGGGGACCAGTAGATTCGCTGGAGGGAAACTATATGCAGCAGACCTACTCCCAATGCCACTCAAACCCTTTTGAGTTTCTGAATCTTTAGAATCATAGAATTGTAGTGCTGGAACGGACACCAAGGGTATTCTAGTCCAAGCCCCTGTGATGCAGGTATCATATATCTGTTTATGTTTTCAAATTTCTCCTCTGCAGTCATGAGACCTAGACCCACATTCTACTTTTTAATCTGCCCTTTAAAAAGAAACATGAGGTTGAACACGCCATGTTGTGAAAGGAGAATACTTTTGAGCACCAGGCATTGTCTCCAACCTAGGGAGTTCATCAATGCATATAGACTGCAACAGAACAATAGCTTTTAAATAAAATCCTGACTTTAAAAGTGTACCTTCTCAGCAGAACACAAAATGCTAAGTATAATGTCAGTTGTTTTTTTTGTAGACTTACCTAGGTCAATAAGTATTGCATGCTGCTGAGAGGTTAGCTGCTTTAGGAGTTCTTTGTAAGGTGTATCCTTGGGTTGCTGTTTATTTGCAAACTGAGGCTTAAGCTGGTATTGTTCTGATAAAAACTTCCAGATCTCACCCCGGTGATGGCGAGGAACTCCTTTCCAAAAAAAGGCAATAGGAACCAAAAAAGGAAAGGAAAAAGAGAAGAATTAATTGGAATGGGGGGGGGGACCCCACATACTATCTATCACTGTACCAGCCATCTGTCTCAACTACAGTATCCAATAATTTGCACCTTAACTCACACAAATTATCTACTAAAGCCTACGTGTGGGCCAAATCGTCAAGAGCAGTACTAAACGCCAAGTGGTGGTGGTAGAGCTAAAGTTCAAGGCAGGGTGGGGATCTTGAGGTAGACAATCCCTCTTTTCTCAAATCACCAAGGACAAAGTAAGGTGAATATACTATCTCCCACTGCCTGTTATGATTAGGAAGGAAGGAAGTTAATGGAAGAGATACTGCTTTCTTCCAATGATGCTTAGAACACCTGTTAATGGATGTAGAAGGGGTGCTGAGATGTTCTCTCTCTTCCCTCTTCTAAAGTCATCATTGAGTCAGTCCTCGATCCACAAATTTCTGCATACAGTAGTGTGAAAAATTCACTGAAAGGTAGGCACAATTTGAGGGGTGAGGAATGCTAATGAAGCAGACCCTTTCTGTTTTTGCTCAGCAGTATGTCACCCCACTGGGGCACAGTTCCCAAATGAAGGTGTCTGCTGCTCCATCCCATTTATCCTCACTGAGAAGAAGAGATGGGGAGAAGTGAACAGAAAAACACAGCTTACTGGTGCCAGCACCACTGACATTAAAGCAACCTAATTGGCGATTTCTCCTTGGAGCAATATCATTACTGGCAGTGGAGAATCACAATCACTAGGTTCTTTCTCAATGGGAATTGTACAGTTCTTGTATTCACTTTTAAAATGCACACACATTTTACTGCTGACCGGGGAAAGGATACTGACTAGTTTTGTTGGGTAGCAATCATAGCAGAAACAAAAAAATCCAGTTTTTCAGACTATGTGTGGGATACAAATGGCAAGGTACTTCAAAGAATTTCCCCTAGAAAACTAAAGCAACAGCACAATCTTATACATGCCTAGCAAGATGTAAGTACCAATGCGTTCAATAGATAAGTGGGTATAAGACTGTGACCTAAAACTGTACACAGAAAATAGCTTTATTAAAAAAAAAAGGAATACATTTTACCTTTCCCTCACTGCTAACACTTTCATTACAGTCTTCAGATAATTTTATTCAGAAAGACGGCTTATAAATATTTAAAATAAATAAGAATTGTCCAACTGGATGTTTAAAATAAAAAGTATGTTATGGGGCTATGTCAGAAATGGGAATATAATCAATAAAACCAGCAGTAATGGGGACTTTTGGTTGTCTCACTCCAGTTTCAATCAACCTTAGCTGGTGTTCAGCAACATCTGGAGAACCACAGGTTCCACATCCCTACTTCAGATCAAATCACGGATCCCATTTTAACTTCCTAAAGAAGATCCTGAATAATTAATCCTGATTTCTATATGCAAATGTACAGCACTTCCATTTATTTCCATCTGCTTGCAGTTATTCCCCTTTATGTTGCAGACGGGGCTGACTAGGACTGAGAGTGTGTGTCTTGCTCGTGACAGAGGCATGATTCAAAATTGGGACCTCCTGATTTACTCACAATTCCTTTGTGGCTCTGTCCATGACAACCTCCAAGTTTTCGAAGTCTATTCCATGAGCACTGAGAGTGAATGAACCTCAAGCACTTGGAGACTCATGAAATGCAGCCATATTCATATAATACATTACCCGCATTATTTGAATAGGTGTTCTGATTATGTTCCAAGAATGTGTGTGCACGTCTGCAATAATTCAGTACACTTACCTTTTCCAACAGCAGAATGTATTTTTTCCATGTCAAACTTCACCTTTGACCTTCCTGGCGTACTCAACATTTTTTCCCAGACCAACGTTACCTCTTTGAGGCATGGGGTGATTTCTTCATAATCAAGCTTCAGACGTTTGTTTAGCAGATTGTTTTCAGAAGCTAGACAAAAAAGATTAAAGAGGTACATGATAATGACACTCAGCATATGATAAATGGAGCTTTGACAGTTCACTGAAAATGTCAGCCTAATGAACCATGACACTCAGAAAAGGCAAGCGTGTTTCAGCAGCTGCAAAGGGGAAATAAGGTAAAATAAGAATACGACAATGCTACTGAATCATATTCAATGTGCTGCTGCCCCATTATGGGCATTTTGAAAGGCTTGTCCTTACTAGCAGTTTACTGCATGAAGTTACTGAAAACATTCATCTTACCTGCACTGTTTACTGCTTACACATAGAGAATAGTACAGACTTGAGTCCAAGCTGAAAACTGTTGTGAGTCTGAAAATGCAGCTGACATGAGCCATACAGTCAGTGTTCCTACAGAAGCATCAGGTGGGTTGGTGCTAAGTGGGGTCAGGATTAGGTAAAAAAATAAGAAGGGGAAACTGAACTCCCTGCATCAGGTAGGTGCCTTCACTGTACTTTTTCAGCACCTGCTAAAAACATTTTTTGTTCAAGAAAGTCTTTCCAGATGCACAGAAGTTGACGTGTGTTTTAATGTGCTTTCAGTTTAACTGCTGGTTGTAATTACATTTTAAATTTTTAAAAATACCTGTTTTCAACTTTTTCTACCATGTTAATGTTTGTTTTATTTTCTGTAAACCACTTACAGTCAAGTGGTATATAAATAAATGAAATGCTGTGAGCACTACCTTGGGCCAAAGGAGGAGGAATCCCAACTGTCTATTCTTGCCATGCTAAGAGGGAGATAATTGCCTATCCTGAGGCTCTTTGCTGCCCAGCAAAGGGAAGGGAAGGCTTTGCTGTTACAAGATCTCCTGGATTAATTGCATTTTGAGGACAGAAAGTACAGTCAACTCGCAACTTTACACAGCTGAAGGCTAGCCAGTTGAAATCGCATACATTAAATGCACGGAGGGAAGACAGCTTACAAGCTCATTCTGCACTGGGTTTTCCCAGTGTGGAAAAGAGCTTTTAAGCTCCCAGACTTGCTTACCACGTTCTGGGAGGTTCACATGAAGGCTCTGGGAAGCTCTCATGAGATTTTGGATGAGCCCAAAAGATCCTGCAAGAGCTTCCCAGAGTTTGCTAAGCATGCCTGAGAGCTTAAAAGCACTGGTAAGTGCTGTACTATGTTTTTTACGTATCACTTTCTGGTTTTTAAAGGGTTGTTTTGACTATGCATGATTTCGGCTTTAAACACTATCCCCAGAAGATAACCCATGCATAAGATGCAAATTGACTGTATTGCTCTTTTTCTGTAGATGAAAGGGTTAGGGTTAGGGACTACCATACGCCAGAAGAAACCCTATAGAGAGAGAACTGGAACAGAGGGACCCAAGCAAAAGGAGATGGAAAAAATACAAGTTAATGCACTGTGTTTCCTTCTACTTAAAGGGCAGCATTAAAAGCACTGCCTGGACACTAAGCATAACTTGGAACCATATTTAAAAAGTAATCTGTCATATCGTAGCTGTCACTTTAATGATGTCTGCTTTGATATATGCACAACAAGCCCTTGCTGTGATGATACATTACCAGCACACTGTCATTCTTGGGACATATTATTCCAATACATCATAAGAATGCTGTCACTTTTATGATTTAATAGCATTATGCATCATAAAAAACAGCACTTTCATTTATTATAGGAGTGAGACAATCTATAGGAGAGTGCAGCCTTAGTCCTCCACTGCAACTTCAGTTTACTGATTGAAGAATACTTCCTTTTCCAGTTTGGTTTTGCCAGTTCCTTTCAAGATTGCACAGTATAGTGGCATGCTAAAAACCATATGCAAACAAAGAATAAAGGATTTTCCTCGCCTCCGATTTCCGGATCATGACAAAATAAATTTGCTTAATAGCACCTTACCTGGGCCATGCAGTAAAGGAGAAGGGGGGGGGGGGATGCAACTAAAAGCAGCAGACAGATCATAGCTGTGAGTAGCCACAGAAGTTGTGAAAGGGCTTGTTTGGAGGAGAGGGTCAAGGAGAAATTCTGTCTTCCATTTTTGCGTCTTTCATGGATTATAGAGGATACGAGGCAGAAATAAATGTTTCAGGGTTGTTTTGGTTGTTTTTCAAGTGTCCCTATTGCACTTAAAATATTTGTAGGATGACATTCAATTTCCACCAGTACTAATTTAAAGCCAGTACCTCTCACACAGATTAAAGTGCGAGCTCAAGTCTTGGGAGATTTTGACTCAGAATGACTTAGCAGGACACTAACAGAGGTTGAGTACTTTAAGCATCTCGAAGGTGGATCCAAATATACCAAAGCCACAGGTCAAAAGAGTCAGAAAATGAGCACCTTATCAGCACTTCCAGGAACTAGGCTAAGAGTAGCCACTGATAAAACAAGCAAAGAGACTATTAAGATAAAGTAAACAAACTATGGGTAAAGTACAGCAAAAGAAGGAAAGCAAACAGGACAGGATATTGGGAAGAAAGGAATCTGAATAAACACAAGGCAAATGTTATCAACAATACTTCCAGAACACTTATTTATTGTCATGGTAAAAAGTCCAATAATGTAAGGTTCCCCTGCTCCGGCCATTCCTCAAGTTTTTGATCCAGTAATTTACTTACCTTGCAACTTTTGATTTTCCTTTTCCATCCTAAGTAGTAGTATCTGCTGCAGAATTGCTTTTTGCCACAGTTCCCGGAGCTCTCTGGGTGTCCTCTTCCTCTCTTCTTTTACTGCCCTAAAGGGGCCATCTTCACAAACTGCTTGCAATGGTGATCTGGGTGGAAGTTCGCCCAACTCAGAGTATTCTTAATATGGTGACAAAGCAAGAAAGAAGCATTCAGAAGCCTTTTACTGGTATCTAAATGTTTTTAGTTTGGATTTCTAGATCAACACCTCAGGTAAGCATCAGTTACAATATATCGATAAGGTTTGTGATGCTGTGGAGAAAATTTCCCAGTCTGTGCAAGGTAGGGGTGGAAATGAATAGCTAATTTCAAAGAGCTGGAGATCCTGGAAGCAGATTAAAGTGGCTTGCATGCCATCGCTATGCAATGCATGTCACTTTCCACTTAGCAATTGTAACATCTGGTGAAATTTACCCAAAACACAAAACCAAAGAAGCTCCCAGAAGTAGTTTGTGATATGGCAGGAAGTCAACTGTTCTAATTTTTAAAAGTCAAAAATTCTACTGGATATCCTGAATACCTTGGGCACAACTCTCAATGGAAAGATCCACCTTATTTTGGGGAAGGCTGTTCTATGCACACCTACATGCAGATTTTACTTCTTCTTGCCATATATATATGTGTGTGTGTGTGTGTGTGAGAGAGAGAGAGAGAGAGAGAGAGAGAGAGAGAGAGAGAGAGAGATAGAGAGAGAGAGAAACGAATTAGTCTCCGCCAGGAAATAAACATTTAAAATTGGATACATATTGTGCTAATACCACAGTACTTTTAGGATGCCAATAATCAAAATAATTCAAGAATTGATTCTTGTACTGGAAGACTCTTTCCAGTGAAGTCAATGGGACTGTACATGAATGTCCATATGAGCAGAATGCTTAAAATGAAAGACTGGAATCAGGGGGAGATCTCGGCTGAGGATTTAAATCTGCCACAAACACATTGTGCTGGCACTGGAAAAGTGATTATTTCTCAGCTTCAGTTTCCAAATGGTTAAAGGGCAATAATAACATTGTGAGAGCAAAAAAATGAAGCAAAGGGCAACAAAGTAAGCAAACTAATACATCTTAGCGTTTGTAAATAACTTTAGAAAAACCTGCATATTTATTCAGGTCTGTGAGCTGACAGAAATTCTGCATATCTGCAATATGTGTAAACTATGAACGTTTTCAGATAATTTATTTTGCTTCCAATGGAAGAACAATGGAGGTAATTAGAGCCCCAACCCTCCTCAGAAATTACAAATCCTACCACTCTGTCTTTTGCTTAAGATATTTAACCACACATAGGTGCCCATTTTTGCAGCTGTTATAGAAATAGCAACTCATTTTTCAAAAATAAGAACAGTTTCTAAGGATGTTGAATTTTATTATCTAGCAACCACTTCTGAGCTCTTCTTACACATAGTCCTGCATTTAGCTAAACAGTGCCTACAAAACCTGGATCATATACAGGGCTTATCAAACTCAACTGGACTTTATTCTCAATACAGTAGTTCCTTTAAAAAAGCACGTAACATGAACACAGTGGTCTCAATCAAAGTGCTGCACATGGTGTGCGGCCCACCCCACCCCTTCAAAAGCCACTTCAAAGGACAGAAGGTATATCCTGTAAGACACAAGCAGCTTCTGCTGGACGGAAAAAACAGTCACCACCCATTCTGTTTGTATGTGTGGGCCTCTATGGATCATAGCCAGCATTACTAGCATATTCCAGAGCTTTGATCATTTGTACTCCTTACTTTCAATGCAAGAATCTAAATCCTCCCAAAGCATAGACTGAAAAGCAAAGCACTGCAAGAAACAACAGTCGTTCCATTCTTAAAAGTAAAAGAAGATCTTAATTCATTGCAGGGGTGCCATCTCACCCTCGGGATTGTGGGTGCCCGCTGCTGCAATACAGACGTGCGACATCGCATGCACACACACATGTGCAGGCATGTGCATGTGATGTTCTACATCAAGGTTGTGGAGGCTGGCGGCGGCAGCAGCAACAGCAGCTCCTCTTCCTCCTCTCCAGAGTCAGCGAGGCACCTTTTTCCATGGGGAGGGGCTCGGACTTGGCAGCAGAGAGACTCTGTCCCCGTGTCTGAAACAAACTCTTTGAAAAGGGTGTCTCACTTGCTGGCTGCAGAAGGTGGAGCTGAACTGCTTCTCTCCCGCTTGCTGGCTTTCCTCAGTGACTTTCTGGGTGCCTGGCCCCCACAATTGTTGTGGGTGACCAACCTAGAGTTGGCTGCTATGATTCCTTAAGAACCAAACTCATGAGGCGTTTGACCTTTAAAAGCACAAGGGACTCAAACTGAGCAGCTCTAATCTTCTCGAATCACAAGCAGAAGAAACAGTGCCACCCAGTGTACATGTTGAAAACAGCAAGCACAATTTAGCAGGGCGACCACCAACATTTCCCCTCCTCAAGTTGTGGTTTTAGTGCCTGCTGCCAACATAATTACAAATCAGATTAATAGCAGGAAGTGGTGCTAGAGGATGTAGCTGAGGCATAGGCAAGCATGGCCCTCCAGATGTTTTGAGACTACACTTCCCCATCATCCCTGACCCCTGGTCCTGTTAGCTAGGGATGATGGGAGTTGTAGTCCCAAAACATCTGGAGGGCCGAGTTTGCCTATGCCTGATGCAGCTGGTAATGCCAGGAGATTAATGGGACATCTGCTGCTGACATAATTTTTTTTGTATCAAATACAACAAATTAAATTGAGAACACTTTGCTGCTTTTTAAATCCTTCTGAGTTTAAAGAACATTAAGAAGAATCCTGTTGGATCAGTAGATTCACTAATTATGAATCTGTTCTTTGGAAATTCATGATATTGTCCATCCACAAAAAAGATTAGATCTTTTATCTATAGCATAAGTTAGGCAGGTTCTTTTTATCTAAGGAAGACCATTACCATCGTGCCAACTAGGAGAATCGCATCCTTTCTGTGGGGTTGCCACTCTTAAGAATATCTGTTGTCTCCATGAATGCCGGCGGGTCCTCACAGGGCTTTCGTGGATAGAAGCTGCTTCACTTGACTTGGGCTTGTAGTCACTAAAATTAGAAGGATTGTCAGAAGCAGATTTGTTTATCGTTCCGGTAAAAACTGTAAAATGAAGCTAACTGCAATATGTTTTGCAGTCAAGCAGAATGAACAAATCCTCCTAAGTATTTGCAGCAACAAAGAACAAACACCAGTTCTTCATGTAACAAGCAGGCCACTTTAGAGAAATGCTGGGCCCACGTGAAACTAATATTTAATTTTAGTTAAGTTGCTAGCGCTACCCCTTTCACCCAAAATACCTCTGACAAAAATAGCCTATGGAGAGTCTTGTGCTCTGAACCTTGAACATCCTTTTATAAAAATGAAGCAGTGGGAGTGAGAAGTAATATAAACCTCCAAGAAAGGCCTATGGGTTCTTTTTTACTTTCCCCACACATATTTTTATCGTACCCCTATTTTGTGGAGAAAAAGCTACAGCATAACATTGGACCACACTTTCTTGATTATGCGACAGCATCCCCATAAGGTGACATCCTAAGTCATCAAGCTCTAAATCACTTTCCCAGGTTCTACAAATTCGGCCACAAGTAGAAGATTCTTCCACATAGTCAGTATTACTGCAAATTTCTTACAATGGCCTCACTTATGCTGGTGACCCTTAGTCACTGGCACTCTGCCGCTTACAATTTTCTTCTCAGGTAAACTGTTGTCGTCTTTCCAACTGCAGTTCTTTATTTTCTGTTCGTCATTTTGAGTCAAACTACTATGAGGTGCATTAATCACGCTTTTAGAAAGCTGTGCTTAACGCTACTGGTTTTCCTTTGAAGAAAAAGCTGCTATTTATCTCCAAAGGAAATACGAAGAGCTTTGTCATGGATTCACAGTAAGCAAGGTGGGGCAGATAGGAAACTGGAGAGAGACTCCCCTCCAGATTGGGGAAATGGCACCAAATCAGGGCCTTCGGCTGCATTTCCTCCAAAATAAAAGTGGCAGCATTAATGAAATGTATACTTTGGCCCTTTGAGAGAGTTTCTGAACGCACAGTAGGTAGGGAGGGTTCGTGTGGAATGTGAGAAACTACAACTTTGACCCATTCTGCTCACAAACAGCAGTCACTGAAAAGCTACCGAATAAGGACGGCAGCTTACTTTATACGAATCACTGCCATCACATAACTTTAGAAAAGCCATGGTCTTCAAATTATCTACATTATTTATAAATATGAATAATACACACCGAAGTGAAATGGTTTTTTTAATTAGATTACCACACCAACCATTTATGAACAATTATAACTTTTAACAATTCCCACTGCAGTCTGAGACAATGTTTCTTAAACAATCACAGATTTTTCAGCTGCAGGAAGAGAACCCTACCTTTTTGTGTTCCTAAAGTCAGAGGTGTTATTTTCATCTACAGGAGCCAGAAATTTTAAGAAGTTTGGCACAGAAGAGGAAGAGTGAAGCTTTTTCCGTAGAGCAGAACGGTAGGAGGTGCTGAGAGCAGTTGAAAGGGGGAAGTTCAGAAGGAGGAAGTGTAAGTATACCAGGTGAAATTGAGAACAAAAACACAAAACAGAAAAAAAAACCTGATCAGTATTAAACCAGAAAAATAATAATATTTGTAGGTGTTAAAACAAATAACAAACCAGAAAAATAATACTTGTAGGTATTAAAACAAATAACAAGAAATCAAAGACTAACATTGAAAGACATTTTAAGTCTCTCTAGGGCTTTAATCCAAATCAGCAATGAATAGGAAACCTCACTTCTCGAACTTTTAAATCAGTGGGAGGAGAAATCACCTTGGCTTTTACCTCCCCCTCAGAAATGAGTGGGGCAGCAGTGGTTTCTTCTGGGTTGGTCTCATGAAATGGAAGGGAAACGTGGCAGGAAAATCACCAAATATGATGGTTTGTGTAGGGCTGCTATGTGACCCTTACATGAAATTTACTTGAATTAAGAAGATTTCGGCTGGATCCATGTAATTTTTTTCCTAGCACCAAATGTGCAGCAAACAAATGCATCTTAACTTTCTTCCTCTCCTGGCTTCTTGATGAAATAGTCGTGAGAGAGTCGTTAGGTGGACATTTAAGGTCAATCTATTCCCACTGCTTTTCTCAAGCTTTGCAACAGCATACGGTAAAAGTAAAGGGACCCCTGTCAGTTAAGTCCAGTCATGAACGACTCTGGGGTTGCGGCGCTCATCTCGCTTTACAGGCCGAGGGAGCCGGCGTTTGTCTGCTTCTGCAGACAGTTTTTCCGGGTCACGTGGCCAGCATGACTAAGCCGCTTCTGGCGAAGCCAAAGAAGTGCATAGAAACACCGTTTACCTTCCTGCCAGAGCAGTACCTATTTATCTACTTGCACTGTGTGCTTTTGAACTACTAGGTTGGCAGGAGCTGGGACCGAGCAATGGGAGCTCACCCCGTTGCGGGGCCTCGAACTGCCAACCTTCCGATCGGCAATTTTAAAGTTTATCTTCTCTGTATCGTTCCAATTTTAGTATATGTGCTGCCGAAGCGAGCATGGCAATTTTAAAGTTTAAACCACAGTGCCTAGTAAACAATAATCTGAGTGTGGGATAATGCCACTACAGAGAAGCTGCTCCTCAGAGTAGGGGGAAAGTCCACTCCTGTTCCTCAGACTACATAGCCCACCAAAGGTTGTGAGAACTTATTTTTACTTCCACATAATTAAGGAAACACCTCAAATGAAGCATGAAAAGTACATCCATATAGGTGAAAGCATGAAACCACTGGGGTTTCTGGTGGTTTTTATGTTTTAAAATGTTCTTTAAAATGCGGATCATAAACAAACTCCCCACATCTCTTCTCTCACCTCTTTGGCACAGCATGCCCACTTTGTTCTCCACTTGAATTATGCCTAAAATGTTTAAAGAAATTGGGCGAAGAGGCCGAGGGATTAAGACGAGCTGGCGGAGGAGGAGGAGGAGGAGCCGGTGATGACTGATCGGAAGAACTTTTAGAGCTGCAGCCAGGTGTGTTCATATTTTACAAGGAGGGTTCCAGCAGGGAAGATTAAACAAAAGGCGAGACAGAAAGAAACGTGACAAATCAAAGAAAACATTGAATATTTACAGATAAATTGTAAACAGATAAGAACATTGGCAGGATTACTGTAATAACCTGCAGTTTTATAAGAGTATATATTTAAAGTAGATGAATAAATTAGCAAATTAATTTAGTTTAGATTTGCGGAAGATATTAAAAATAAATTTAAGGAACTGCAGAAAGAGGGGGAAGGAAGTCAAGTTTTGAAATGTTAAAGTGATTGTAAATTAGTGAAATGTATAAATCTGAAAAGCATAAATAAAATTTTTTAAAAGACAAAAAGAAAAGGGCAAAGAGCTGAATAAAAAAAGATGTACTACATCACTGCCTTTGTATTAACCATGTTAAGTAACAGCACAGGCACCAGGGACAATGGGAGTGCTCTTCCATTGATTCTGCTTCCTCCATGGTGCTTGGTGTAACCAAAAAGATATTCTGATGTCCCCAGTAGGAAGGCAGACATATGACAATTACATCGGCAGCAAACACAAAGCAGTGCTTTACTTCTTGGAATGGTCCTCTTCTAGCCTTAAACAAGCCAAGATGACCTGGCTCATTTTATCAACGCTTATGTGAGCAACAGGAGCACAGCTTCCAAGACCGTGGGAAGGCTTTGCAGTCCAGAAAGGATGGTTGCTAGTTTCTCTTACATATATTTCCCAGCCTGCATCAGGCCTTGAGTCGTCAACAAAGTTTTATTGCTAAGGCTTTGACGTACGGATTCTGAACAATTTCCATGCCCATTAGCAACCACACCCAGCAAACCAGGGGATAATGCAGGGTCAGGACTGTTGATGCAATTTGTATAGTGGAGGGATGCCTAAACATTTTGAAACGTGTTAATGCTCTTTTGGGGATGCGTTTCTGGTGTCATTCTAAGGAGCTAATGTGGGAAGAAGTTCCCTTGAAGTATCGCGTAATTGCAACACAAATGCAGGATCAAGTTCCTAGCAAGCTCAGCTGTCTAGATAACTTTGTATGAAATAATAATAATAAATCTGAATTTAAGATAATCACTATTCTGGATAGCAGGGAACATTAAAACATGGGTAGGCAAACTAAGGCCCAGGGGCCGGATCCGGCCCAATTGCCTTCTAAATCCGGCCAGTGGATAGTCTGGGAATCAGTGTGTTTTTACATGAGTAGAATGTGAGCTTTTATTTAAAATGCATATCTGGGTTATTTGTGGGGCATAGGAATTCGTGCATTTCCCCCCCAAAAAATATAGTCCGGCCCCCACAAAGTCTAAGGCACAGTGGACCGGCCCCCTGCTGAAAAAGTTTGCTGACCCCTGCATTAAAGTGATGCACACCTTCTTTGGTTTTTGCATAACCAAAGTTCAGAGCAAAGAACATTTGACTATATGTTCTTGAAGCAATGGAGGCATATATAGCCTATATTTAAAGTTAAACTTAGCAAGGCTTTTTTAAAAACAACAACAAACTAACCAACCCCTATTTTCACCCTTCCTCCCCAAAACTTTACCAGCTCTGTAACATGCAAGCAAAAGCAATACAGCAGTGCTCTGTGTCACAAAAGTTGAGATCAAAGATGAACTGTGAAATAAAACATTCTAAGCAAGTTCAGCTTTTACTGAGCAAGCAGCAGCAGGTTGAAAATAGCATTGTGGCAAAATGATACTGATGAACAATCTGCAAGTCCATAGCTGTAATGCTAAAGCCCTCTAGATATAACAAGCAACAAGGTTCAAAGAAAGGACAAGGAAACCAACCAAAGCCACAGAATCTTTCTTTCACTCTTCCTCCTCTTTCTGCCACTTCTGGTATGTGTAAGGAAGAAAAAGTGATTTGGCACAAATCCCAATTTGTAATAGTCTAGATATGCCTGGCAAACCAGCGTAAACCAGCATTTTTAGCAAAGCCACACAGCTAACATGTGCAAATATTTAGAAAACATATGAAGTATACTGACACAAGAATATGAGGAGTGTTAATCAGCAAATATAAAAGCATTTCATGCAATCAACTGGGCAAAATAGGACAGGGCTCCAATCTCTATCAGCAAATAGAGGAATGTATCCCTCCTCCTGCTCAATTTACAAGTATTTGTAGTAACTAGATATTTAGCCTTCATTTCTGTAGGTACTATCCAAACTTCCCATACTGTTCTTGGAAAGGAAATGGCATGCATTTTCTTTAGTTGCATGCACTTCGCTAACAGACGATAACAGGAAAACACCTGCAAGTAAAACAGTCCATTCATGGATTCTAGTGTCTGAATCATGGACCTTGATACAAATATTCCTCAAAGTCTAAGAGCTAATTCATATTTCCCAATGAGTAAGAGCACTAATGCGACAGAGAGGATGTCAAAGTTTTCAAATGATGAGTTACCCAAAGACTTTTTTGACGTTTCATTTATAAAACATCCTGCTATAGAAAAACACTTTGTCACATTATCTGAGAATTTTAACATTTATGTCCAGAAACATGCTATGGTTGGATATATGAGACAGACTTATCCAGAGATCTCATTTTCTCTAAAAATGGACATACCTTAAAACATTTAGCCCAAATTTCTCCCCCAACAGCATCCTGTTTTAAACTTAGCCTTACTTTTGTTGGTTTGGAGTCTCTGTGCTCACCGAATGATACCTCATAAGTTTCCTTTGGGGAACAGTTGGAGATGCTTCAGTGGGTTCTGAGGCTTCCTGGCTTTCAGTTGGCACATGGGTCAGAGTATTAGCTCGTCTTCTAAATCCCTGGTAAGCTGATTTTGCAGACTGTTCAGTAGACAGGCTTTCTAGCTCACTTGAGATATCACCTACAGATCCATTTGCCTTGAGGGGGCTCTCTGGGGGAAGGTCTTCTTTCTCAAACAGAGATGTTTCCTGTCAACATAAAATATATGCACATATAATTAAGCATGGCATAGAAGTGCTAACTGTTAATTTTTTCAGGCTGCTCTGCACATATCATATATGCTTTTTGGCTGCACTTCTGCAATTTCATTTCTCCATTGTCTGCATGTATAGTTCCAATGAAGTTTCATTCCTGTTTGGGAAGCCCAGAAGGGTTTACCAAGAATATGTTGTTATTCATACGCTACAGATCATAAGCTTATCTGAAACATGAATTGAACCATGAACAAAATACTCATGCTGCAGAAGGTAAGTCTGGCCTGGAATGGGAGATGTACAGGAAGTTAAAAAGAAGGGGCTTCCGATTCTGCTCAGCCTCAATGGAGGCAGCCCCCACAACAGCAGAAGATCATTGGCAAAGGAAAAACAAGGATGATTGAAGGTAATTATTCTTGCAAATTCCCCCCAGGGACTGGGGGGGGGATGGGCTTCACTCACAGTTTGTCTCGGTACCTGGCTCTTGCTCCAGCATGAAATGAAGGGGGGGAGGTGCTGAGTGCAAAAGCACTTCGCCTGTCGAAAACCCTCTAACACCTCCATTAAGAAGCAGAGGTTCTCCTGTTAATCAGGGCTTAATTGGACTAAAGTACAGGCACATGCTAGAAGAGATGAGATCGCAAACTGTGGAACAAACCAACTGCAAGGACTTTAAGGTTTGAACTTAAGATAAGACTCCATTCAGTGCAAAAGATGTGGGGGGAGGGGAGTCTACAGTTTCTTTATTTAAAGTTTTCTTTTCTACATTTATGATTCAGCAACCCTCCTCTGAATGTTGGTTCAAAATATATTTGTACAACCAGGATAGAAGAAATTGGATTATAAATATGGAAAATAATATCAAATGGAACTGTGTGTGTAAAAAAAAAAGGGGGAAAAAGGGAGGGAAGCTCTATTTTGCAAAAGGTTTACTCTTCCCCATTCTTTATTATTTATGAAGTGAACTGAATAATGCTAAGAGGACTTAGAATTTAATTTAATTGGAAGTATAATTGCTCATATATCTTCAGTTGGAAGGAAGGATGAAAGGCGTCTGCGAACTGCCAAGGAACTGATAAGGGTTCTTTATTGAGTCATATGCAGTTCGACAGACCATTCTTCTTCCCAGGATGAGAGGGGAAATGGTGACAACAGGTAATTTACTGGGACAGAGTGACATTTGCAGCTGTTGTTAAAGTTGCAAAAAAACGAAGCACAGGATGGAGTGATGGAGAAATTTCTTCAACAATAATGGGATATCAGCGCCACCCAAGGCATGATGGATAACAGCAACAACCGGGGGAAAGAAGGACATAACATCTTACAAGGACAGGAAGAAACACCACGGACAGAAATGGCACACACAGGAAGAACAAGGATATAGTTTGAGTTCCTAACTTCTAGTTTTAGAACTCATTTAATGTGTCAACACGAATAGAAGTTATTAATATTGCAGTTGTTATATAAGGCTTATTATGTCCGGAATGTACTTGAAATGAATAAGATTTTGGAATGCAGAAATAAAGAAAATCATCAAATCTAGCACGCGGGGGGGGGGGCACTTTATCTAAATTATATAATTCGGTATTTGAACAATTGGTATTACCGTATTTTTCGCTCTATAACACGCACCTGACCATAACACGCACATCGTTTTTAGAGGAGGAAAACAAGGGAAAAAATATTCTGAATGAAACAGTGGACGTATCATTTTTGTGCTTCATGCTGTGGCCACAGACATGTGATCTGATGGTGAATTTGGGGTGACCCAATGCAAAAATCCTGAGAATCCCTGTGGATCCATGCTTTGTAACCACGTTTTTGCACCATTGCAGCCCCAGGCAACAGTGGGTGCGTGATTTTTTTTGGGGGGGGGACAGGCTGTAGCCATGGACATGCTATGTGCTCTGATGGTGAATTTTGGCTGACCCAATGCAAAGATCCTGAGGATCCATGTGGATCCATGCTTTGTAACCACGTTTTTGCACCATTGCAGCCCCAGGCAACAATGGGTGTGTGATTTTGGGGGGGCAGGCTGTAGCCATGGACATGCTGTGTGCTCTGATGGTGAATTTGGGGTGACCCAATGCAAAGATCCTGAGGATCCATGCTTTGTAACCACATTTTAAGTGGGGAGGGAAGGAAAAACACAGAAGGCTAAGAATGCAGGAGAGGGCTATAACGTGAGGAAAGGAAGGCAAAAGTTTCCCCCCATCCACCCACCCAAGCCAGCCAGCGTGCGCGCTCTCTCTCTCTCTCTCCCTCCCACCAGCATGACAGAAGAAAGCATTTTAACTGCATTAAGAACTATTTAGCAGCGAAACCTAAGCTTTGCCATCCCTTAAGAGGTACAGACACTGTAATCTTCCAGATCGCATGAATTTACAGGCAAAACACTGTTTAAGGATTTCATCCTTTTAAATGGAAGAAAGCATATTTGAATGCTGTGTGTCTCCAAAAACAAAAAGCAGGAAGTCAAATCAGAATTTTAAGCCGAACCTGTAATCTCTCTTCCCTTCACAAACATTGTTCCCTCCGGAGCAGGGAGAGGATAGAGCGACGCTCTGCTCTCCTCTCTACTTGCCTGGAGGGGAGGGGCTTTCCCTGCTCTTTGTTTGGACGCTCTGCTCTCCTCTCTACTTGCCTGGAGGGGAGGGGCTTTCCCTGCTCTTTGTTCCGTTTGAGCAAACACAGCAACGAAACAGAGCAGGGTGGGCAGTAAGACCCTGAGGCAGAATGAAGGAAAGCAGCTTCCTGTCTCACGGAGCTCCCTTCTCCCTGAAGCGCGGTTTGATTTTTGCCTCATTTTTCGGCTCCAGGGACACACATTCGCTCCATAACACGCACAGACATTTCCCCTTCCTTTTTAGGAGCAAAAATCTGCGTGTTATAGAGCGAAAAATACGGTACTAATTGTATTATAAATTGGTATTGTTAAAATGAGGCTATTATTGGACTATAATTGAAAACTAATAAAAATTATTATTAAAAAAGGAAGTAAAAATGAAGGGAACTGCAGGCCCTAGGTTTTTATATAACTGTCAATTCAGTGCCTGAGATGACTAAGAATCCTATCCAGATGATCAAGTAGGTATGTTTTTGTAAACTTTTAGGTCACTGATGTACTAGAAATTATACAGGTGTGACTTACAGAAATATGAGCAGCCAAGAGAGCTATAGAGCAGCAAACTATTTTCCCCCCACTATTTTCCCCCCATTATATTTGATAACAAATATAATGGTTCATTGTTTTCAAAATAAAATTCAACACTGTTTAATAATATAACTGTGTGCCCCCAACGGGCCACCTGCCTTTTAGGAAATAATTTTAAAATTGTAACATATATTGTTACTTTTTATGTTTTGACATTCACTTACTTTACTTGTTGTGCTTTGTGTGCTAGATAAGGAGCTGTCCAAATCAATACTTCCAGAACTTTCCAGTTGACTTTTGGCTTTATTCCCCTACCAAGAAAATCCTCATATTATATAGGCACACATATATAAAGAAATCTGAAAATTCATACGATTCCTTGCAATAACCCCCCAAAGTTCTCACTGTGCTGAGATCATTATTAAATTTAATTTCCTGAGTGGACTAAGAATAGCCTTGCTCTGCATAAGAAACAACAGCCTCCTTCAAAAAGGTCACTCACACTGATATTTGCAAGCAACTTGGAAACCAGCAAAAGCATGACCGCCAAGTACTAATTTAATAAGTGAACCTTTTGCATAGTCATCAATGTTTTCCTTCCTTTCTATTTTAAGAAATCACCAATCAAATTACTGGATATCTGCACTATGTTAAAAAATTCTTTCAGTTAACATATACGATGCCATCAGACATAAGATAACAAAATTAAAGAGCCTTACCCGAGATAAAATACTGTCTAATGACTCCGTCAGTGACCTTTTAGCCTTGCTCTTCAACATATCCAGTCTGAACCGGGGTGTGTTGCTTGGCATCTCATTTCCCATGGCCTCTACTGACGACTGTGACGTCTAGAAAGTTAAAATAACAAACATTTGTTTAAAAAGAGAGAATAAGGACAAATAGAACAAGCTTCGATAGAAGACATCCTTCCATGTTTTCTAGAAGTGTCACACAATTTGTATGACGCCCGTTCTGAACTTAGAACTAACTTGGAACAAAAAAGTTCTAAAAGGCTAAATATTTGTTACACGGATCAGATTTTTCCCCTTACACAAGGAAAGGAAAGCTTTCCCCTCCATTCAAATCAGCTCCCACCCCAAAATATGTCCTAGAGACAGCAATTTGGATTGCATTTATTTCTTGTGCACAAGTTTCTGGGCAGTCAGAACTGAGAGCCAGATGGTTGAGGGGAAAGAAAGTAGTATTTCCAAGGAAATGTAAAGACTGTATCCAGTTACTGGAGAAGATGGTTGCCACAGAAAGTACTCAGGGTCAAATATGGATCCTTGCATAAAATAACGGCAAAGGTTCAAGCGGGCTTGCACTTGTGTTGTAGTCTACTGTTCAATTCAGTGCACAGCTACTGCCACAGGAGAGCATTCTGCTTAAACTAATGTTGCTTTCTCTCCTCCTTTGCAATGGCACGTATGCACCACTCAGTGCAATGTCAAAATAGACACTTTACTACTTCTCACTGGTTGAGTTAGCCTGCACATGCTAGTTATCTAAATGCAAGGATTTATATTTTTTAAATTTCATTTTTAATTCATGATCCATTTATACACCAGTTTGCGCTATACACAGACACACACACATCTCAAAGCTGTTGACATACACAATAAGTTCAAAAAAACACATCAAATAATTCACACAACAAAATACATGCGAGTTATACAGGGCAGCATTTAAATATGTGATCCTCCAAGGAGGGCTATGCCACATGTTTTCAGAAAATACAGATCAGGTCTCATGTGCAGACCTTTATAGAAAAGGCATTTTCATTGTATGCACCAATAGATCTTTTCCAGCAATAAGAAAGGGGGGGAGGGATTTACAATTGCCTACCTGCTTGGCTTCACTAAGGTGGATATGATCCTTTTGCTTTTCCTCATACATAACTCTCAGGACAGAGATTATTAACTCATTCTCCTTCTGTTCATTTCTTGGCCTTATTTTCTGCAATAGGAAAAAGGGAACATCTATATTAGCCATCCAGATTTTGCCCTATTACTTAAATTTTGTCAGGACATTGTATGGTTAAATTTCTGCTTGTACCCTAAAATACCAGTAGATGGCAACAGCATCACAAACTAAACAAATTTAGCTAGCAAAAAAAAAAAAAAAACTCCAAAAACAAAACCCAAGCCGAGAAAAAGGGATTACACTGCCCCATATAAATAAGTAAACAGGCGATTCACAGTGGAGTGAAGATACAAGCAGGATCAAGGCAAAAATAAATAAATTGCCCCCTTGACAGATTTAGACAGAAGATTTCAAGATATGACTACAACAAGAGAGGATAGCCTGCCATGTAACATGGAAGTGTGGGTGGCCCTGCTGTTTTGAGAAAAGCAAGCCCTGTTGGGCTTCTACATGGTTTCACACTTCTTTGGACAAGAGCAGATATGCGGACCACAGAAGTGTGTGAAGTCAGTTACTGTGATCAGTTGCTTCTGTCATTAATTGCCAAGGAATGCCGGAAGCAGCAATCCCAGCTCCCAATATTAATCTAGTTGTCTCCATAAGAAATCTCTCTCTCTCTCTCTCTTTTACAATTTCCAACATTTTAAAAAAGAATTTCCAGTATTTTTCACTAGTGAGCCAAGGGTCTGTTGTTGTTTATTTTGATCCACCATAATAAATATCTGAGTACTTTAAAGGACATATTTCCTGTTCCACCCCACCCCTTCCACAAGAAACAGGCAAGACGGTTACCTGAACTTCTTCAAAGACCGAGGCCTGCTCCTGGTTGTTCAGCGTTGTTAGATGCTTTTGGATTTCTAGTTTAGTTTTAGAAGGATGTAACCCTAACAAGTAACAGGCAAACAAATTTAGGGTAAACAAAATGATTTTAGACGGGTTGTATCTGGCTACAGTCAATTCAGAGTAGACCCACAGAAATCAATAGTTTTAAGTCCGTCACATCTACTGATTTCAATTGTTCTATTCTGAGTATTATCACTTAGTTGGATACAACCCAATGACAATACCTAGTCAGGCAATATTCACAAAGTCATGTCCATCTAAAATAAGTTTTCCAGACAGGGACTACACTCACCACACTAAGGTGAAAAGCAGAGAAGCAAAAAACCCCAAAAAAACTGAAGTGACTGTGACCACAATCTATGCTTTCACAAGCAAGGGAAAAGAATAAGCTTGGAAGAGGAAGAAGACCCAGACAGTAGCCAATCACTGGGGACTTGGTTATGGATGCCACCTGAACAAACCCTGCTGAAACTTGGAGGAAGAGAACCAAGTAGAGACATTTTGTTTGATGCTAAGCAAACTGCACTGGTTTAGCTACAGCCAAAACCATCTTTCAACCAGTCCTTTAAGATATGAGGAACAATCCCTTCTGAAGTTTAAAAGAATCCTAGGTACAGTCATACCTTGGAAGTTGAACAGAATCCGTTCCAGAAGTCCGTTCGACTTCCAAAATGTTTGGAAACCAAAGCACAGATTCTGATTGGCTGCAGGAAGCTCCAGCAGCCAATCAGAAGCCATGGAAGCCCCATCGGATGTATGACTTCCAAAAACAGTTCGTAAACTGGAACACTCACTTCTGGGTTTGTGTTCAAGAACTAAGTTGTTCGAAAACCAAGGTACGACTGTATACCTAACACTTTTTTAAAAAACCAAACAAAGACCCTTTTTTGGGCTTGCAAAAACAAAAAAACCAACCTCAACAACACCCTCTTGGCCTATTTTGCCCCCAGTTTTTCTATCCAGCACATGAAATTGTTGGAAAATATGTTTTTAGTATTTTGGACCTTGTAATATGCAAATATTTGCCAGACAAGGACTTTTATCCAGACTTCTCGAGTACTGTTCAAGTAGCAAAGTTGTTTTTAAATACACATAAGTTTGGCAAAGCACTTCATGCTTGATTGTTTACTTAGCAATAATCCATACACATTTTTTTTTAAAACAAACATGTACCATGCTGCATAATTCCTACCTTCTATCCTTTCGCAGAGTTTATGCAGGCACTGCATGGGACATCCTTCACAGAGCTGGACTTGTGCTTTGGCAGTTTGTTGTATAGCAGCTACAGTAAAAGCCTGTTTCAAAGTCATCATGATCTCATCAACCTGGAGCAAAGAAAACTAGGGGTGAAGACCTGGTATTTAAGAAGGCTAATGAACAATGTATTAACTGCTATTCTATATTAGCCCAATAGTGACAAATATCAAGCTTCAGAGTAAATAAGAACCTTATATAGAAGACATTCTATGTCCAGCACCTCTTTGTTGTTTTTGATTTCTAAAGGTTCTTACCAGAGCTTCATCTGTACATTGAAACACGTAACAAACGAAATGGAAGCCTCCATTTTCCGAAGGCTCTCTGCAGATAAATCCAAAGTGATCCACATGTCTAATTCCCTACAATAGAAACAATTATATCAAAGATTCATAAAGGCTAGGTAAAGACTTGTAATTAGTCCTCTAAGCAGCATCTTAACATACAAACTTTTGTGAAAGGCATGCAAAATAAATATTAACTGTAGGAAAATAAAAGTAATCCATTGGGAAATAAAATATATATACCCACCCATATTATACAATGAAAGCCCAAGACTGGCAAATCTAAACTGCCTCAGCCCAGTGAATCTTGTGTTTGGATTACAGTGGTACCTCAGATTACAGACGCTTCAGGTTACAGACTCCGCTAACCCGGAAGTAGTACCTCAGGTTAAGAATTTTACCTCAGGATGAGAACAGAAATCGTTTGGCGGCGGTGCGGCAGCAGCAGCAGCAGGAGGCTCCATTAGCTAAAGTGGTACCTCAGGTTAAGAACAGTTTCAGGTTAAGAACCTTTGGGACGAATTATGTTCTTAACCCGAGGTACCACTGTACACTGTTCCTTAGTTGCATTTGATTTGTACTGAGACCAATGGGACGGAAGTCCTGACTTAAGTCCACTGGTTTTAATGGAAGTTAAGTGAAGCTAATGTAGTCTGGATCTAATCCAATCCATTTCTAATTTCTAATGAAGAGATTAACGTGTTTCTTAAAAGGAGAGAGGGAGAGAAGAGAAGCAGAATATCAATACCATTGCTTGGTATGGATCTCAGTGCCCACAGCTTGACATAAAAGTAATTAGTAGGTTGAGTGGCATTAAGCCCAGAGAGCCATATACTGGATGACATTTCAAAGAGCGGCCTTCAAGTTTCCATTTTGTTCATGGAAAAAAACCACAATCCCTTCCTTCTGTCAGCAGTCAAGTTCCCAAGATATTAAAAGGAGAACAGCCAGCCAATTGCTTTCAAAAACATGAAAGCACAGAAACTAATTTCTTCGCCAACAAACAAAGTTAGGCCCACATGTTGCTGATCACGTGGTGGAGTTGACAAAATATCTGGAGAACTTTAAAAAAAACCAACCAACCCTCAAGCATCACTTGCTCAACTGAGAAGACACTCAGAAGACACTGAAGCTCCCTGCTTCAGTAAATGCTGGTGCAGGTGAACCCCATGTCTAATTCTTAGCTGAGCTAAGATGCTTCCAACCCCCTGGAGTTCTTAAGGGGTGCAGTTGACAAAACGCCCCAGTTTAGATT
The DNA here is from genome assembly GCF_964188305.1 of Podarcis bocagei. Classification (NCBI taxonomy): domain Eukaryota; kingdom Metazoa; phylum Chordata; class Lepidosauria; order Squamata; family Lacertidae; genus Podarcis; species Podarcis bocagei. The sequence continues at coordinate 17,733,982 of NC_138134.1, read as the reverse complement.
TGAAGATGGGGTAAAATCAATAAATGAGAAAACTGCATGTCTCTAATTGCAAGTTGTGTTGCATTATGGGAGCTTTAACGCTTTAAGTCTAAGATGCCCAGGAGCCCAACAAAACACAACATGATTAAGAAATGAAGACTCTCTGACTTGGCAAACATAACAAGAAGTAAAAGATGAATGAGTTAAGCAACAAGGAAATGCAGGAGACAATGCTTATGTAGCATAGAATATCCCTAGTTTTAGGATTCAATGTAATTCAAGGCCAGTAACACTGCAAAAGAGCATGGCAGTGAATACAGCTCCCAAAATAATAGTTTTTATAGGTACAGTTTGGTGCCTACAGGCAGATATTGTTCCCATGTGACCTTGGAACATTAAAACATACAACACAATTGTTAATGAATTAATGATATCCATGAGGAATTGGGTAAATACTTTCATAAACCCAAACTTCTCAGGTTTTTACATTTTAATATCCATTAAGGTTGTGCATCTCAAGTTATAGAATCTTGTTTCATAAGAACAGAAGCAAAACAGAATGATTTTCCCATCTTCAAGCCTTAAAGCATCACTGCCAACAGTTACCATGGAAACAGTCTGTGGCTGGTGTCCAAGGGAGGATGTACAGTTGTAGCATATGCCCTCCTTTCTATAGAGACAGCAAACAGGAGCATGTGTACAGTTTTTCCCATTGGTTGGGCCACTAGTTAAGCAATCCAAAGGACTGGGAGAGGGAGTTGGGTCATTAAATTTGGAATTTATTTCCTGTTGGTCTGAGAAAGCTAAATTTTGACCTTGAGGGCAACCTGCTAAGTGCTGACTCACAGCTTTCTCTCTCTCTCTCTCTCTCTCTCTCTCTCTCTCTCTCTCTCTCTCTCTCTCTCTCTCTCTTTGACAAAAGTTCCTTTACTGTCTGACAAACTTCCTTTAGAAAGAAAATTTCTGGGATTTGTGTTAATTTACTTCAAGATCCACTGCAGGCAATCTTCTCAAACGTACTGGGGTTAACACAGTCCTTGGTTATTTGAAGGAATGTCACACTCAGTGAGATTTGCTGCCTTCATGGTTTGGACAAACTGGGGAGGGAATCCCTAATTGCTGGGGGGAAATATGCTGAAGTAGTTCATTGCAAATGAGACAGAAATACTAATATTACAGTGTTCCTACCACATACTGACTGCAAAGGTCGCCACTACAATGGTTTTAGAAATCTACCCTGACACACATTTCTTAAGTGATAAGAAAATCACTCTGTCCTTCCATCAGAGATCAGATTTTAAAGGGAGCAGTTTTTACAAGTTAACTGTAAAAAAAACTGTTACTTTCTGCTCACTCAAATTTTAGTTTATTTTCTTCCCTAGCAGTTTATTTCCTGCACCTAAATGATCACCCAAAACTTTATAAACCATTGCCACATATTCCTCTGCATGTCCCCTCCCTTCTTTGAGTCATACGCTGGTTTTAGGGCAAAGATCCTGGCTTGTTAAATGGTGTAATGGAATTTAGTGGGAGAAAACCACTGCCCTGTTGTGGAAAACAACACCCAAGTTTTTAAGAACCAAGAAGAAATCAAAAGCTTGGTACCTGAGAGCAAAATGAAATTTCCTTAAAGCTTTTCTCAATAACTACTTTTTTGGTATCAGGACTGATGATGTAAACTTCAGACTGGCCAATCTGAAAAAAATAAACAAAATATTAGTCAGTTGCGTCCTTCAAAATAATTTGTAGACAAAAATATGATTTTCTGAGACTGTAGTGGGTGTGCTGAATTTTGCATGACAAATCAGCCACAATGCAAACTAGGACTTTCATATTGTATTTTAGATTGCTGTAACTTGTCCTGGAACCTTCGGGTGAAGGGTGGGTAACAACCACCACCACAGTTGTTTAGGAATTTAGCCCAACCCTGCACACGGCACAAAAGGAGCTGCCTTATACCCAATGAGACTATTTGCTCATCTAGCATCATACTGTTTGCGCTGTTATTCGCCAGGTACATTACCTGCTACCTCATTGTTCTAACTGGAGATGTCATGTGCTCTACCAATGAGCTATGTTCCCTCTCCCTAAAGATCCACAGTACGCATGAGAGCTTCCACACAATCATTCATTAGTAACTTCAAAAGAGGAGACTTTACGTTTTTCCATTTATGTGCACCTGCCTCTAACAGGAGTTCCATATGCACCTCAGAAAACTTTCTGAGTTATAGACTGAAGTCAGAGTTATAATCATGAATGAAAATGCAATGTCAGTATTTCCCACAAATTTAGCTCATTTTCTTTCTCTCTGGTGAGCTGGCATATTGGGAGAAACAGTGCCATCTTATGTGTCTATGAAACTTAAAACAGGTTAAACATTAATTGATCAATATAATCTAGTGTTACTGGAAGGTAAATGACAGAGGGCTTCTTCAAACATTATACCTTTCAGGTTGTTTCAAAAGTTTACCTAAAGAATTTGATGTGTGAATGACAGGTTCTTGTTTGCGAGCACTTGCATCGTGCAGTCATATTGTCTCCAGAGCATTAAAGTGTTCAGGTATTGTTGTAACATAATTTACTCCAGGATATCCCAAACCAATCCACACTACTGTGGAGGGAAGTTGCTTGAAGAAGGCTGTTTTAAGCCTTAGACATTACCTCACAGTCTGTTAAAGCAGAGCTTCGTAGGGGAAGCCTAGCCAGTCTTCTGTTCTGCCCAATTTTAGTCGGAAGGTCTTTAAAAGTATTACATACATTTAGGCTTCTATCTTACACATGGCCTACACATACACAAAACAAGGGCTACTTAAAATGCAGTTACAGTGGTGCCTCGCAAGACGAAATTAATTAATTTTTCGTCTTGCGAAGCACGGTTTCCCATAGGAATTCAATAACCTCAACAAAGGCTACCACACCGCGTGCTATGAGTTGCTCCTCAAAGTCAAGTTGCAACTGCACCTCTTCAAGCAATGCACCCTGGGTACAGTATTAACGGTTTTAAGAAAAAGGAAACAAACTTGCAAGATGTTTTCGTCTCGCGAAGCAAGCCCATAGGGAAATTCGTCTTGCGAAGCAACTCAAAAAACGAAAAACTCTTTCGTCTTGTGAGTTTTTCGTCTTGCGAGGCATTCGTCTTGCGAGGTACCACTGTATGTTGAAGCTGCTCCACATGCCATAGTTTGTATGTGGTAGATACAGTATGGAATATTACAGGGTGTGATCAGGTACTGAATGCCAGCTTAAGGCTTGAGATTTTACAGGACTACTATCATAGTCTGTAAGCTTCAAGATGTGGTGGGTTTTTTTTTTGGGGGGGGAGAGCTGTGCTTACTTTCTACATTGATAGAGACCTACAATTAGCACAGGTTCTTAATTCTAACTACCGTATATGTGAGGACACAGTGCAGTTGCTCAGTGGTGAGGAACTGCAAGAACCAAAGTACTTCCCTTTATTACTTCATATCTATTTCCTTAAAAAAAGAAGAAGGAAAATGCCAAATACAGGAAGGAGTAGTGCTAAATGGGTGCATTTGATGGAGCTACAAGCTCAAGAGCCACAGCACAGAAAATAAATTTTAGCTGTGATCCTGTAGGGTTGAGTTTGGCTTTGAGGACAAGTGATGCAGATTTATGCTACACTAAACAGAAAGCACTCCATTGTTCTCTGTTCTCTCTCTCTCTCTCTCTCTCTCTCTCTCTCTCTCTCTCTCTCTCACACACACACACACACACACACCTGAACTCAATTAACTTCAAATCAGCCAGCAGCAATACACAAAAGCTCTGGATATCCAATTCTGTAATCATGTTATCCAGTGTTCAGAGATGGTATCAGAGAACCAATGCGGTGTGGGGGTTACTGAGTGTTGGACCATGACTTGAGAAATCATGGTTCAAATCCCCACTCTGCCATGGGTAACCTTGGGTCAGTCAGTGCCTCTTAGCCTAACCTACCTCACAGGGTTGTTGTGGGGCTTAAATGAAGAGGAGAACCATGTATGCCACCTTGAGCTCCTTGGAGGAAAAGGTGGGAAAGAAATGCAATTAATCAATTAAACACAACAACTCTGTTTTACCGTGAACAACATTATCCGGTTCCCAGCAATATCCGTTGGCTGAACGTTCTGCCCATGAATAAATCGACTTTTTAAGTTCAGAGAAACAGCATCTTCATCAAAGGATCTGACAAAGCTGTTACTTGTCTTCAGGCAACCTGTTTGTGAATCTCTCTTGAAAGCACAAGAACGCAGTCCGGGCTGAGAGTAGGATTTCCGCATCGGCCTTTTCTCCTGTTCTTCATTAACTAAGGGTTGGAAGACGGATCGGAATTTATCACTTATGGAAAATCCTCCAGAATGGTTGACAGTTTCATGTTGTTGAGCCAATGGACCAGAATCCAAGTTTTTGGTATAACTAACATCATTAAATTTTTCAATACATTCATCTATGAGGGCTGGAGGTGCATTTTTGTGCGCTACTGTCACTCGGCCACAGAATAGCACTTCAAATTTTTTGCTAAAAGGATCTTCCACATCTGAGAGGTTGTTCTGAAACTCTTCCTGCCGTGCAATTTTTCCTGCTTGTCTGATAGTGCTTATGATCTCAGGCACCTGCAAGAAAACGGCAATATCAGAGCCACTCAAATAAGAGGAAGAACGTAGGGGTTTAAAAGTGACAGAAAGTGATGTGTGAATCAGAAAAACCACTGTACAAATTAACTTTGGAAGCTAGAGGCATCTTCATTATTTGGCCACCCCAACATTAAAGGAAAACCAATATATGTGTAGTTTGCCAGCACAGATCTAACCCAACAGAGAGGATTATCATATCACAAAGATTTTCAATGAAATCTGATCACACATTAAGCTGCCAGTTATCAACACTGAGTGAAGAGAAATCAAGTGACATACATGCTTGTGTGTGAACTTGTCCTGGAATACAGAGGCTAAGATCCAAAGCGCTATGCACAGTATTCCTCATGTGCATGGGGTTTTTTTATGTACTCTAATCCCAAAGCTGTTTGTGCTCTATTTTTAAAACCCATTGCTTTCAGTGTTTTTGAACAATGGTAGCTGCATGTATTCTTGAGAACTACTTAATGTGATGTTTAGGGCCTGCTGTCATAAGGGGAAATCAGCAAACCTTTGTGCATACCTAATGCCCTCCTGTTCCTGAACAAGAGAAAATGTATTTGGATTAGGACCAGAGTATGTGTGTGCATGGGTATGTTCTGGTATGAAAGGAGTTTCAGGCAGTCATAAACAAAGACAATTGTCTTTAGGGAAAAGTAAATATAGCTCAGCAAAATGCAATTTTCAAACATGAAGCCAAATGCATGACTCTAGCACAGGCATAGGCAATCTTTGGCCCTACAACTCTCATGATCCTTAGCTAACAGGACCAGTCGTCAGGGATGATGGAAATTGTAGTCCAAAACATCTGGAGGGCCGAAGGTTGCCTATGCCTGGTCTAGCAGGACTGCTGTTCACAAACAGGACCATATGAGATGGCCAGATGATATTACTGCCCACACCAGGCTGCTGTACCCTAAGAAGGGGTGATAGCAGTATGGGAAGCAACTTTGTCAATTACCCCCACACACATAATTCTGGTATTAACAAGTTACTGGCATGGCAAGGAACCAAGCATGTGGAAGTAGCTCCCAAACCACAAACGTAACACTGAAATCACACCAAATTTTCTGGCTTTAAAAATATTTTTCTTGATTCGAAACTTGATGGTATTAGCCTGTAAAATACATACCTTTTTCAGATTATACCCTCCTTTCCATAGAAGGCAGCTTTTCAGAACAGAGATGTAGCTGCTCAGAGTGAATGGTGAAACAAGCAGTGCAGGAGTAAAAAAGTAAGACTTCTGCTCTTAGAACCATCTCTCTACATAACTAGAGAAATAATGTCCCAGAAAGCATCAAACAAAATCCCTTCTGGAAAACTCTTTTCCCTTTGTACGTGCATTCATTTGTGTGTGTGTGTGTGTGTGTGTGTGTGTGTGTGTGTGTTTTTAATGCAGGTGCAAATTTCATCCTTAACTGTAATAGAAAATATTTGCCTCTGGATTTGACAAAGACTTCAGAAGGTCTTTTTATAGATAACAGACATATTTCGATAGCATTAGTCAGAGGATTACAATAAGGAAACAAGAATGGTCTGAAAATGAGACAGGAAGAATTACTTCATTCTCTGAGCATGGTGCATGACTCAGTCAACATACAGTTTGGTTGCACTCTGAACTAATATTAAGTAGTTGTTTAAAAAAAGCAGCTGAGTAAGAGCAGAACTTGCCCTCTTGCACTTTGTAAAATGACATGCAATTTTGATGGCTCTATTTAAATAAAAAAGGCACTGAAAAAATGTCATTGTTCTAAGGCTGGTATGAATGAGGACTTTACCCATATTTAGTATTAGCAGTACAATGCTGTAAGTACCTAGCATTTATTTGGTCCAGGCAAAACTTCTGAGTACTACTGAGTTTTAATATTTTGCCTGTGACCAATATGCGAAGTTAGAATGCTCATGTTTTATGTTATAATGCTTTTTTCCTTTGAGAAAGACCCTGTCGTCCTCCAATAAAAATTAGGAGATGAAATACTACTGCTATTTTTATAAACTTTCTTTTGCAAATAACTGTGGGTTCAGGTAATTCTAAATACACAACTTCCCATTTCATACATGTTATAGTTAGGACCCACAATCACTAATTTAGGACTGTAAATAATGATTTCAACATCAAAAGCTGCCTTAAAGTGAATCAAACTACAGGCTTATCTAGGTCCCTAGACCATAGCACCTTTTTACATAACCAAGAGGTTTGTCCTTTGTTATACACAGAAAATATACCATAGCTCTAACAAAATTACTTGCTGTAGGTAACAAGCAGGCAATTTATAGGCAGGCAGTTGTAGATTACAGGCTAAAGGTGACCCACAGTGGCAAGCAATAGCTCCTGAGTTAGAAATCCAAGCCTCTTTCTGTCTTCTAGGCACAAAGACAGTAGTACGCTCCAGCAACAGCCTTGGCTCTATTCCCTACTGCTTACTATCTGGCAGTCAAACGGTACTCTATGAACATTGCATTAGGAGATATGCATCCACGTTTGATACAAAGAACTATCTGATCAAGGCACTGATATTCTGTCAGGATTCTAGCCATAACCTGTGGGATGTTACGCAGCAATCAAACAGATGCATCCCCACACAGCATTAGCCAAAAATGAGGGCTGCAGGGGACCAAGTCACACTAACAGGGGAGAAAAAGCCTTCCTACACTTAGAGGCTAGAATGGGTAAAGTAGCATTTGATTCTGTTCAATACTGGCTGCACCTTCATCTTCCTCATTTGTCTGACCTGCAACTGCACTGACATATCCTTAGAAAGCCAGGTAAACACAGAATTCATGTTTGGGTGCTCCTTCAATGTTAAAACAACATCACTGTGCATCTCCCAGCGCATAGGAAACTTTGGGCTTGTCCACACAGGGCTTTATATTGAGTTTCAAAAAACAAAGCAGAAGCAACAGAAAACCCACAGTGGGTGGGCTGCTGATGTTTGCATTCTCTTCAGTTAATATAGCACGAGGAAAAATTTATGCAACCTGAGGGATGGTGAGGGAAAATCCAGAGTTTGTTTGCAGTGTTAAGAAAAGGATCCTGCCCTTCAATGTCAGGAGGAAGGCTATATTATGGAAGCAGAAATATTTCTTTAAATAGAATATAATGTTTTAAGTTAGTCTGTAGACCACATCAAAAGAGAACAAAATAAAATATGCTTAAAACTCTACATAAAAGTGTATGTGTGTGTGTATATATATATATATGTGTGTGTGTGTGTGTGTGTGTGTGTGTATATATGTATATATATGTGTGTGTGTGTATATATATATATATATATATATATATATATATATATATATATATATTTGCTTTCGTAGATTTTCACGGGTACAGGAATGTAGGTTTTGGTGTCTTCGGGTGTCTTCCCGTGTAAGAGTTGGGGTGTCTAGGCGACGTTTCGACGAGGTCTCACTCGTCATCTTCAGGCTGGTGCTTTCGGCTTCTTGTTACTAGAACAGAGCTCTGTTCTAGTAACAAGAAGCCGAAAGCACCAGCCTGAAGATGACGAGTGAGACCTCGTCGAAACGTCGCCTAGACACCCCAACTCTTACACGGGAAGACACCCGAAGACACCAAAACCTACATATATATATATATATATATATATATATATATATGCAGGTTTTGGTGTCTTCGGGTGTCTTCCCGTGTAAGAGTCTTCCCGTGTAACTCTTACACGGGAAGACACCCGAAGACACCAAAACCTGCATTCCTGTACCCGTGAAAATCTACGAAAGCATATATATATATATATATATATATATATATATATATATATATATATATATATATATATATATTATACAGAGAGAGAGAGTATGTGTTTGTTTGTACAGCTAGATGAGAAAGTTTTTATTAGATCTTTGCTAAACAAAACTAAAAATGTAAAAATGGGTGAGACATGTGTCAGAATGTTCGTCTCTCAAAAAAATCAGAAACTCTACCACAGAATCATAAAATTGTAGAGTTGGAAGCATAATCTGAAATGAATTACAGATATCTTTTCCTGAGATTGGAAGCTTTTACCACAAAAGAGGCCACCTTCTGAGTCAAAAACTCTGATTAGTTCTTCACACTGCTTTGAGAAGCAACGTTTTAAACAATCCATTCAGGATGGGAATTGGCTGATAACTATAGGAGGACACTGAACCAGAGGAGCTTCAGATCTGGTATTGGCAGAACCTGTGCCAAGAATGGATTAAGTACAGAATGATGGGTATACCTAATAGATTATTTACACAGTACTGGACAAACAGCACTGATTGTGGACAAGCATTTTATTATGCAGTTCATTACTGAAAGAGGGGAAAAAATGATTTTTCAAGAAAACTCTTTCAAGCATCTCCTAGTATTTGTCCACAAATTTTCTGCTACCTCTTTTCCTTTTCACTAGCTCTCAAAAACACATTATCAGCAACAGCTAAGACATTAGGTTCCTAACCTTATTTTCCATTTTCAGGAATCAACCATTTAATATTCAGTGTGCATTTAGGAGCGCATTAGGAATATACTGCATTAAGTTGTCATGCATCAAATATAATACTTTTAGATCTGTGCCTACATTAGTGAGAGTTGTTTCAATTTCTAGAAGACCAGGTTGCTCACAGTTCAAAGTCCCAGATCCAGCAGTACACTAGCTGCTGGGTATTGTCAGTTCTAGATACAGGATGTGCATTCTCTGGACAGGACAAGCAGGAACCTGCCCTACTTTCTGTTCTATACTGCAGCAGGAATTATCTGAGTCTCCCTTGACCTATTATCTTACTTTCCTACCTTTTTTACCCTGGGGCTAATTTTTCAGTTAACTTTTCTTGTAAGAATAGAGGGGGCTTTCATTTCTAACTCAGGAACTATTGATTGTTGCTGTAGACCACCTTTAACCTGTAATCTACAACTGCCTGCTATGTTAGAGCTATGCTATATTATCTGTGTATAATGAAGGACAAATCTCTTGGTTATGTAAAAAGGTGTTATGGTCTGGGAGATTGTTAAGCATTACGTGGGGTGAGATAAGCCTATGTCATTTTGGTGAAGTCACTAAGAAAGAGATGTATGCATTTGGAATAGGGCATGTGCATTTTCTAACTGCACAACTATTTGGGAAGCTACATGCAAATGCACACTGAACCTTTCCTTTGCGAAAGAGCCATTGTTTAGTGGTAGACATACCGGGTAATTTACATGTAGAAGGCCTTGGGTTCGTTCCCTGGAATTTTGAACTGGAAAGAGCCCACCTGAAGAACTGCTGCCAGTGAGCCAGATAAGCCTGCAGCCTGATTCGGTATAAGGCTATTTTTTATGTTCCTATTAAATGGCAAAGTTGCTTTTGGTAAATGGCAAAGTAAAGTTAGGAAATCAGTGTGACGCTGGAGTCCTTTAGAGTTTATCATCATTTGAGGAAGTAGGATGGTTAAAGATTGGGGAAGCTGGTGTAGTTCTAACTCAGCACTAACCCAATTCATTCTCGGAACTGAGACAAGTATTCTTCATAGGCCTTAAGACTCTCTGTTGCTCAATCAACAGATGGTACCAGCTACCAGTTTGTAGTATGTTTTGGATTAGTCAAGTAAGAAGAAGCAGTAAAGCTGTTTAAGGGACACAGGGATACACTGTAGCCTTCCTTTGCTATTTACTGGAACCCTTTTAAAAAATATATCCTGCAAGCCTTACCATGCAACTTTTTCTATAGTTTCTAGCAGTGTTGTTTTTCTAGAAAATGAGGCGCTGGAACTCACCATGAACACCTCCCTTGTTCTCTTGCAATGGCAATGGCACCCACCTGAGAGGTGCCGAAACAGAATTCCGGGGAGTTCTGGCTGAAAAAAATAATCCCTGGTTTCTAGTCCTATAATTAGAACAGGAAACAGCCCTAGTGATGGAGAGGATGCACCTGCCCCATTCTAAGGATTTGACAGCAGGTGTCCTTTTAAAGAATGGTTTCACAAGGAATCAATAAAGTTGGCTTCTCTCACTAGAAAAAGAACTGCCCTGAGACCTCCGGGTATAGGGTGGTATATAAATTCAAATAATAATAATAATAGTAATGAAAGAAAATAAAAGTGTCCCTCTTTCATTGTTAAGCCATTGCTAAGTATACAAGAGGCTGTCTTGTTGTGAGTCAGGCCTGTATTGACTATCGGCTTTGACTAGTAACAACACTTTAGGATGTCAGGCAGAGGTTTCTAAAAGCCCTTTAAACTCAAAACTAAGTGCAGATGCCAAGATTAAACACCTGACCTCACACACAGGAAGCTTGTACTGTTTTACATAGGCTACTGTCATGTTTTGGAAACGTACAGATCACCATCTTTAACAGCAGGAAATCTAGCAGACTGAACTACTTGAGGAGATTTCACCCCTCCCATACCCAAGAATCTCCTGACCATCTCCTGATGGTCTCTGCTGACACTACTATATTGTACAAATAACAATCCAGTAAGTGCAGTTTCCAAGCTGATAGTGCGTGGGGGGGCAGAACAGGTGTTAACAGCATTTATTTCTGCATGGAAAATAGCATTGGAACATAGCAGAAATGAAGATGCTATTGCAGATGCAGTGTGGTTCTATATTGGGTGCTAGTTCTCCCTGACTGAATGACTAGTAGCCAGCAGTATATAAGCTGCTTCTTAAATGTAAAAGGCGCATGCTGCTTATCATAGGGCATTTGAAAATAAGAGTTTCTGGGTGCCCATTTTAACCTGGGGCAGCCAAAAGATAAAGCCACCCTATTTTAACTCCATCCATATCAGCCTCTGGCAGTTGATGTGTACAGGATTCAGATTATGACATCCAGCACAGATTTTGATATGTTCTTCTTTCTACCCAAAAAAACCCCTTGGTCTGCAGAGGGTTTAGAGGAGTATCCACAATAGCTGGGCATTGCTCAGGTTACATTAAAATGGAAATGGACTAATTTGAGCAAAACAAATGCTAAAAGCCTTCTGGCTGCAGTCCTATACATGACGATTAAGAGGCAAACACCACTGAGTTCACTGAGACTTATCCAATCCAAAACGTGCATGGGATTGAGCCTGAGTAGTCATTTGTTAAATTTTAAATTATTGTGTTTGAGGGTGACCTGATGCTATGGCTCTTTCCTACAACCCCTCTTTTATCATCCTGATCGCTCCTTTCCTTTACAATTCTAATTAGGGAGCTTTTACGAGTCACCATTTCAATAATTCATGTTCCTATTTTCAATGTCTCGTTGAAATCATTTAAACGAAGTAAGAGTGAATTCCTCAAAGGAGCTACTGTTGTATCGATATTGATTCCCAAATGAGCAAGCTGATCTCGAGCCAGAATCAGCTGCACAGACCATTGTGTTTTTATAACTGGTCAAGCACTAGCAAGTCTTTACAAATTCAAAAACCAGTGTTCATATAAATAGGATAAACCAAAGATGAGGAACCTTTTTCCATTCAGATGGTGTTGGACTCCAACTCCCATCAATCCCAGACAGCAATGTTGGACTCCAATGGTCAGAGATAATGGAAGTTGTAGTCTTAACAGTTCCTCAAAGGCCACAGTTTTCCCTGTAGGTTTATTCATATGTAAAACAGATTAGTCAAAATCTGTTTAGACGGGGTTGCCATATTTCAAAAAGTAAAGACAAAGACACCCCAAAAGTTGTTGAGCGTTGGTGTTGTTGCTGTTGTTGAAAACCCCAAAGCAACTTTTCGATTGACTTGCCTAAAATCCAGGACAGAGCAGGGTCCCTGGTCCACTACTGCATTGACAAAGGTTCAATATAGGGCAGCCATGATACCAGTGACAGTATGAAAAGCTGGCTAAGGAAAAAAGAAGGATCCCTGCAGGCTGTGGCTGCTAGGAGTGAAGAGGAGCAAGATGAAGTATCTATTCTCTCCTCCCTATGACTGAGGTCATAGTCTCTGAGCTTTCATGCTGCAGGTTACACAGGAAATGGCTCAGTAACTCTCACATTAGTGCTGTAAAATGATAATTAAAGCACTGTTTATCCAGTGTCTCTCAAAGGTCAGTTTGGCTCCATAAACAGTAACTGCCTAGGGATCTTTTGCTCTTCCATGATACTTTACTATATTCAGATCCTGCAAATACTATGGAGATTGTTATACATTTCTTTTCTCTATGTTTATTAGCCACTTCAGCAGTTACTGTGGGAATTAAAACAGTCCCAACAGTATGGATGGTGACACAGAGCAATGGAAACATGAAAGTGATATTTTGCTATCCAGAGGCAAGATCTTGCCATTTTCTTGGCTCCTGCATGCAAGTTATTAATGGTGGAGGAGTCTCTCTTTAACAAACATCAAATTCCTTTGGAAGATAAAGAACATGTTTGCCAAACAAGCATTTCAAGGGAGGATAATGATGGTCAGCTGCACACAGAGAAGATACAGACCAATTACAGGGGTTTTTCTCCTTCTCAGGTTGAACTACTAACACAACTTATACATATTTTGCAAAGCAAGTTTATGAAAAATGTGTGTGTGTGTGTGTGTTTTTAAAAGTAAGTAGGACAGCTAAGCATACCCTGCTGAAGCCATAACCATTGCATGGCTTCTCTACCTGTTTGTTTTCAATTTTAGCTTGATCATGTGTGAAAGAAGTCTTGTACCTCTCTGCTTAGCACTGTTGCTGACTAGTAAAAAACAGGCTGAAGTAGCTGATAACAGATTGGGAGATGAACAGAGGCAAACAGGTTTACTGTCAAAAGCAGAAAAGCCCTGTCGCAGAGGGGATAAAGTACAATCTGAGTATGGTATAAAAGATAATGTGGGGTTTGAGGAGGCAGAGGTATGCATTTGCCTTCACACACTTAATGTTTGCTGCAGGCAACATTGCTGTAAAACCAGTGCACTTAAGGCAAATGTGAATGCTATATAAAGTGTGCAGCCCCTCTGGCTCATCAATACAGAGGACTGAAATTCATTCTCTCCTCTCTCTTTCTCTTACACACACATGCAGAGCCTTTCATGGGCTCTATTTTTTTAAAAAAACTGCATAGATGTATTAATGCATTCCAGAAAGTCAACTGCTACTATGGATAAATGCAGTGAAACACCTGTACATGCAGCTGCCATACATGACAATCTACATGTTTGTTGCACATAATTTAGGAGAGAAAACTCCCTATAAGACTTTTGTATTCTGGTCCTAAAAATGGGATACAGAGCAGCACACTTTGTGAAAATGTTCCAGATTATGAATCTTTAATGCCATTAAACTATAAATGGGTACCATATTTTTATTTCTCTGCTATTATGTATGAGTTCTTCTACTGACAATGTTCCACAACCTTTCTATCCGTGAGCTCCTTAACGTCCTTAGCTACCTCTAACCTTGCTGTACCAAAGAGCATTCTAATGTGATCTATTAATTGCCCAGGTCTGACAGAGTCCTAAAAATCCTCTTCCAGTGCCTTGCCATGTCTTGGCATTACCACCATCAGCAAGCCAGATTGTGTCCCTGCACCCTCTCCCAGTTTGGTGTTAAAGAGTTGTTAATCCAAGGTAACTTCTTTAATCTGGACCAATATTGCCTGGAAATGTTTGGCAGTCCATGAGTTCCATTGCCCCTTTTGGAACTGTAATACCACAGTCTGCTTCCAACACTCACACCTGTGATATTTTCAAGAACAATGCTGCAAATTGTGGGGCCCTCTTTTGCTGACTGAGTGCATTATTATTATTATTATTATTATTTGGAGACCTAAGCCTTTCCCCCTTATTTACTGAACATCTGGGAAAATGCCAGGCCTTTGGCCTTTTGCAGACAGTTTGCCAGAGTGTCTTGATGGAAAATGTCTTTTGAGTCTCAGTAAGCCACATGCTTTCCACTCTTTAAATTTGAAATATTTGTCAACAAAGGGAAAAGGATGACCCAAAATAGAGCAGGTGTAGAAGGGGCTAATATTTTCACCCACGAATTCCAAATGTTCAAAGAATTTTTTTAATGAATTGATTTAGAATGGTTAATGCTATAGTCAAAAAGAGACGGGAAAGGTTATTGAAAAGCACAGCATAGTAACTATTAAAAGTTATCAACTTAGAACAGAATTAAGGGAAAGGCTTTGACATGTATTTTTGAACACTTAAGTTTTCTGTATAGGCTACTGTGCTGTAAAAGGTTAGAACTAGGTCACTCCTGGGTGTACAAGGACTCTCTTCTGATCGGGTAATGACTCATGGCATTAGCAAATTCTCTGTTCCTCATCTGTAAAACAGAACAACAGCCTAGAGTAGAGTAGTTTTGGTCCTTCCAGCTGCTGGTGGACTCCATCAGCTGCAGCCAGCATAGTCAATGGACAGGGATGATGAGAGTTGTCATCCAAGACATCCAAAGAGCATCAGGTTGGGGAAACCTGGTATAGAGAAATCATGGGCAATGGCAGCAGGAAGGGGGTATAATGAAAGCTGTAAAGCAGGGATGGCTAACATGTGGCACTCTAGACATTATTGGACTCCAAATACCATCAGCCACAGTCAGCATGGCGAGGGATTTGTAGTCCAACAACAATCAGTTAACTGTACAACGTATTGTGGCCAACATAGTATTGTATATCTTTACAATCTTTCTCCCATTTTGTCAATACTCCTATTCTAAACTCCAATGTGCTTAATTTGTTCATGTGACTAAGATAAGGCACACTCCCCCATTGACTCTAGAGACAGGCGGATGCCAAGAACAGATCAAGAAAAAATACTTATCCGACTTTGTTACTTCAAAATGTCACTTAAGTGTATATATATGGCAAGAGGAACTATCCTGAGATTATGTTTAGAAACTTGCTGGTTCCCTTCAGGACAACCGAAGGTAGCCTAGTGGCAACAGTAGGAATCCAAGACAACAGTAAGTGGATAGGTATTTCATTCACAAATCCATGTGACAGAAAGTAAGAATCCAAGTGGTTAGATACTTCACTCTCCAGTTAGAAACATGGAAATTCCTGTGGGCACTAGCAAGGCTCAGAATTTTCAATTCCAGTCAGGACAGGAAATTTGAACACAGAATAAAGAACAGGAAGAAGAATAAGCTACTGCTTACTTGGGTATACAGAACACACCCTTTCTACAAGACCCAGCGGTGAGGTACAAAGGTGATAAAAATATAAGCAGCTGTTTTAGTCATTTAATAGAGAGGATTATGCCTTTTTGGACAATAAAAGAAGAGGAATGCATCAATTTTCACTAACTTCATTTTCTTGAGGTGTTCAAAGATATTAGCACACAAACTCTTGAGGAAGAAATTGAAGGTATTATATTCCATAGTAAAATGTGTACTCATAAGAAAATGAGATAAATGTCAAATAACTTATGTCCAAGATTTATGTCCTCATTTTTCAATTCATTTCTAGGATGTGTTTTTTGGGTTGTCTCATATCCCCATTTTGAATCACAAACTAGAACCAGCCATCAGTTTATTAATTCTTCAGACGCACAAAAACCCCCACTTATCACATTTAACCCTTTGAGCTGCTCAGCGTCCACACTTGAAAGAAAGCTGAGTTACAGTGGAAGCTGCTATCAACACTCCAGAACAAATAACTAAAACATAAACAACCTCTGCCACTATTGCTTATGGGCTGTCCATCTCCAAACGTAGTCCGAAGCTATCCCAAAGGACTCTTTCAATTTCTGGAGTAAACTAGGTGAACTATGTTTATTCAGAACAACAAGAATGCCCAGATTTAAACTGGTGCAAATTGTCTTCTTTTACATATAAATATTAAAATGTTCATACACCAACTCCTACAAATTCGCTGTAACACAAGAATTCTAGCTTCTACTGCAATCCTAAACACAAATATTGGAGAAGAATTCACACTGAACACTGTGGCACTTTCTTCCAAGTAAACATACATAATGGTTGTAACTGTTAGGCGTTTTCACTCAGATTTTGCACATTTTAAAAAGCCACTTAACTTTCCTCTAACTAAACGTTTGCTCTCCAGCTGCGTTTTTCTCTTGCAGCACCCCACCATCAAAACATAGCCATTGATCTGCATATCTAAATAGAAAGAAATGAGATGAATGAAGTTTAAAACTCCTCCTACCTTCGCCACCCAGTTGAACAATGGTGACATCCTAACAAGGGGAGATGCAGCAGTGTGCGGAAAGTTGCAATTCCAGCCACTTTCTCCTCTCCTCTTTCAGCGTTTGCGCTCTCATAAAACCGCCCTCTCCCGCATCTGCCTCGAGCAGTAAGCTCGTTTACTGAGAAACAAGAAAGCACTTCTTTCAGACTATTCGCTCCATGCTGCAGAAAACCACGCTCCTTCCAAGCTCTGCAAGCAACTATGAGGTCACTGGTCTCTCGCACACAATTCCACAGTCTATCGCAGAGATTCATTGCAAGGAAGGAAAAGGCTGGGTGGGTTACGCGCAGGAGTGAGATTTTCTATAGGCTGCTTTCAAAAGACGACTCCACCTACTCCCAGGGAGAGGCAGTTAAAGAAAGTACCAACAAAGTCCTGCTCTGTAGATCACTCAGGAAGTTGTGAAACGGGGCAGGTTTTTTTTTATTATTTAAGAGAGAACTGCAATAACATGCCAAAGAGGGCAGTTATGAACATATGCTGGCAACTTTTAAGGAGTTCTGAATAAAAGAGAGCATTCATAGAACTTACTTAAAACAACACGCACACGCACAGTCTCCCAACAACACAGCCATTAATAGGGCTTTCTAGAAACATTCCAACTTACAAATAAATAATGTCACTGCTAATTGAAAATAAACGCAAAACCCCCAAATTCAGTGAATTCGTTTCTTGTCTTTCTGCAGCAGTCCTAGCCCCACTTACTTCTGAGTAGACATGATGGGACTGCAGCCTCCAATAGTACATCAATATTGGAGCAACAGTGGAATAGTGATTTTTGCAATATTAACATGAAATATATATTGGACGCTTGTCCTGTACTTTATTTTTAAACATATTTTGCAAAATATAATGAATTTTGGTAATAGTGAAGTAATGTACCGTAAGTGCCGTTTTCTTCCCCCTCTGAAAAAAGCAATGTTGAATTGCTTTTTGAATGTTAAATTGCTTTTGGGGGCAGTGCGGGTGGGAGGGACCGTGTGCAACTAGAAGCAAGCTTTCCTCACATTTTAAAATGTTTTGTGTGTTTAGCTTTTTGGCAACAGACATGTAGATGAATAGATTTCATGCAGTATGGCTTAATTTCTAAATAAGAGGTATGAGTCAATCTTGTCTGAAAATTATACTTGGACCCTCCTCTTACATAGAAGCTCTTTCCCTGTCCATAGATGTGCAGAGAATAATTGATGGTGCTGGGTTTGCACTCTGCACATGTGTAATGGCACTCTGCAAACGTTCCTAAATAAGTGCTATGATGAAAAACAGCAAGGCCTATAAATTTAAAATGTTACCAGCTGCCAATGAATGTTGGGATGAGTCTACATCATACATTGAATAAATTTCTTGGTTGCAGGCTTCTGGTTCTAGATGAAATGTGAGAAACGCTGATATACATCAGATTAGTTTACTTTCAGATTTATTCACTGTCATGCCAGTATTTTCACATGGCTACTTTAGGAGGAATAGCATGGCAAAGCCCAGTCTATCGGCTTGGACAAGAGATGAGCTGTCTTAAACGTCTCTTCTCAAGAGTCGCCTCTCCCCGTACAAACCAACCTGAACCTGTGCTCATGATCTGAGGCCCTTCTTTGTGTGCCTCCTTCATGAAAGATCCAGAGGGTAGCAACACAAGAACAGACTGTAATGCCTTCCCATTTGTGGAATGCCCTGTCCAGGAAGGCTTGCCTGGTACCATCATTATATATCTTTAAACACCAGGCAAAACCTGGCCTTTGGCCTTTAACTATTTGTGACCTTTTAGAATTGGGTGGGGTGTTTTTAACATATTTCTCTTTTCTCTTGGTTTTAATGTATCTATGTGAGGTTTATCATCTGTCTATTTGGTTGTAAATCACTTTGCATTACCCTGTGTAAGATAAAGCGACTAACAGATTTAATTAATAGTTTTAAGAATAATAATAATAACACAGCCATTTCACGTCAGAGGGAAAGATGGGTCAGCAGGAGCCACTCCATAGGCTTGGGTGAGAGACCAGCTGCTTCCTTCCAAGCTGCTCATTATAAGAACTATATAACTTTCCTTTCCATTCTTTTTTCATTCTGTTTCCTGTCTTTTAAATGTAAGCATATGGGCAGTGACTGTAATCTGTGTATAGCACTTAGCAAATCTCAGGTGCTTTATGAATCATGTTATTTAAACAGCGTTGGAAAGGCAAGGCCTTTCTGCTCTTACCTTTTATTATGCTTTTTGACCCAACGTTTTAAAGAGTGAATGTGGAGCTGACTGTCTGCACCATTGGTCACAAGCTGCTGTTATTAGAGAGTGAGTGCAGGGTTTTTCTTTCTGCACTAACGGTGGGTTGTGTCCAAGTTGAGAAAAGTTCTGTGGCTCTAGTCACACTCTTTACATACCCTCATGATCCTCCAGCAGTAAACATCATCGTTATGAGCATGAATAAAGCTACAGCTGTTTCATGGAATTTTAATTATTATTTTTTAAATGCTTAGCATTTTGGAATTCTAATCTTGTGATAGTATAGGAGATTCGAAGGTGCGTCAGCCTGAGCTATGGCGAACTTGGTTGTTGTGATGAAATTTTGTCTGCAGCTAATGAATGTTGTCATGGGCAGAGCTTTGACTCAACATCATCTCCATCTGTCGATGTCACAAACTGACAGCTTGCAAAGGTCAGAGAGAAGTAGCACAAAACAGATGTCTCCCAAGCCATGCCCACCAACCCCAAACCACAAATAAACCAGGACACTGTGCTTGTACACAGTGCTATTTTTCTAGAACTTTCCCCTTGTTCTCTTAGAATGGCAATGGTGCACACTTGAGAGGTGCTGGAGCTGAGCTCCTGTGAGCTCTGCTGAAAAAAAGTCCTGCTTGTACATATACCAGACAGATGAAAAATATTGAGGATCCATTCAGGATCTTTCTTTCACAAAAGTTGTTGTTGTTTTGCAATAAAAGAAAAGGCTTTAAAAAACACCCCACATTATTCTGGAATATTAGCTGAATAACGGGGGGGGGGGAATGACCCACCCCAACAACCATATCCCTATAAATGGTAAGTGTAAACTGGACAATGAACAATTAGCAGCAAAGATTGGCTTCTGGCCATAAGACTGGGGACTCCTGACCATGTTATAACATTTCTGTCTCCCAGTTGCATAGTAAAAATTAAATCTGCAAGTTCAAAAAGGTTTATTTGTGTGGAGCTACCTGGAAAGTATTCAGGTATTCAATAATTTATTTTTATTTACCTCCCCTTAATGTTTGTCCATTTGTTCCACCTCCTCTCCTCCCAAAAAATTTAGCAGTACAGACGTACTTAAAACAGAACTTAGTGTTTTAATGTTTATTGCAGCTTGTGAATAGATTAAGCAATGCTATTTCCAAAGGTACTGTATAGTCATTTTAAATGAATGGAAAACTCAATAATATAGTATCAAAAAAATAGCAAAAAGCAAAATTGTGCCATATGCACTGTATAATGTTTTTAAAGCTCTTGAAAACAGCATTTTATAATCTGTTATAGAGATAGACTGAACAGGGCAGCTGGATGAATTCTTGGGGTAGAAAACTTTGCCTTGTACACATTCACCTTCCAAGTCTCTATCAGAACTTCCTTTTAAAGCAGCTGCCATGGAGACAGTTCCCAGGGGAACTCACTACAGTCAGTCACTACAACAGCCACCACAACGTTGCTCATGACAGATCATTCCAGGCTTGAACAGAGTTGCTCCAGAGGGAGGCCAAACTGTAAATTGCCTCTTTGGGGCCCAGAGCTTTAGTAGACTTGCTGTTCCTATGAGGGCTGATTTCCCTGAGAAGAAGGCAGCCAACCAAGCAGAAAAAGTTGCATTAAAAAAAACAAAAAAACTTTGGAGCTGGTTGCCAAAAAAGTAGAGCACAAGGCCACACCTCAACAACTTTAAGGTAAGCTATTGAGTCTGAATGCATGGCTTTTATGTGAGGCCTTGCTCTTGGACCTACCGGAAAATGTGGACTGCTTCAGGCCTATCAGAAACTGCGGACTCTTCCCCACAGCCTCACATCAAACCCAATCTGGACCATGTTGAGATAGCATATATTAACTGGCAATCCTATCCTAACCACAGAAAAGTTATATAATACATCCAATGTTACAGAACTGAAGGATATTTTTGTATTTCATGAAGCTTTTAGGGCTTGGATTATCTGACATTGAAACAATGACACGCCCCCTCAAAAAAAAAATCAAAGAAAAATAAACCCTTTGAATCTCCCCCAAAGTTCTGTCTTATGACACTGCAGAAACTGCAAAACTGCTGGGCATGAGGCACTAGAAAATGGCAACAAAAGCCACAGCTGACCATGATAGAGTGAATGGTCCCCAGGTGCCTATCGTGCATTGGCCATAAGGGCCAGGTCAGCCATACTCTTTGCTTTCCTTCCAACTGACATCTCCTCAGATCTGTGTATAGTTACTGGTGCAACTCCTTTAGTTTATGGCAGCATGACAAAGGGCTCCACAACACTCGGCTTCCATGGCTTGGACTGTTCTTTTACCTTAAAGGTCCTGGTGGAAGTGAGCAAACAATGGTAGTCTTTAGTTCCAGGCATTCAGAGCGAACACCGGGAGCACACAAGTAGTGCCATGCAATTGCCTCATATCTAGAAGTCAGGGTTCATTTTCCTCTTGAATCAGGAAAGGGGGGGATCACTCGACCCACTTCACTAAACACTACACTCATGTATTGGCAACCCAGTGCTTGGCACCAATGGGCAATGCAGGTCAAAGAAAGCACAGAGCCAAGGGGGTCAAGCTACTTCTCCCTTTTATTCACTTGCCACACTTATTAGGAGTATTTATTAAATTTGTAGGCCACCCTTCATCCGAAGATCCTATGGCAGTTCACAACAGAAAAATACAAAACGAGACTACATAATAAAATAAAAATAAACCACTAACCACCCACCTCCCACAAACACATTTAAAAAGCCACAGTGCTAATCGGTACAACGCCTGGTTGGAGAGATATGTTTTCGCCCGGCGCCTACCAGTACCTTCACAATCTGGGACTTTGTGTACAGCCTGTGTGATTTTGGCAGTTCCTCTTCCTCCTGAGTCAGCTCCAAGGAGATTGTCTGGGACGAAAAGGTTTATTTTAGCCACAAGGCTGTAGCTCCAAGGAGGAGATGGGTAAACAGTGGGCCACTTGGTGGTTATCCATGGGCCAGATTTAGCTCATGAACCAGCAGGTCTCTACCACTACATCCTGGCTGTACTTTAAGAAGTCAGGTTAGGGAAGATGCTTGTCTGTGGAGGAAGATGGCAAACCATCTGCATCTGGTAGGAACTGAAGCTGGAATTGTGTGTTTGCTTAAGGGGCTTTAAGGTGTTCCGGATGTTACTTTTTGTGGGAAGATGCCAATGTCACCACTGAATGGTTAGATGTCTGTTAGTTTTATTTTGAAGCAAGGTGTCTAAACTTAGAACTTGGTAACAAATAGGAAAAAGAAATTAAAAAAACAAAATGCCAAACAATCATGCAATTCGTAGCACCTGTGTGTATAGCCCATACATAGAAGCACAGTTTCATACCAAATATGTCACAACATGAACTGCTCCAACCATGACCTCAGTGTTAGCTCCTGAAATGAATGCATGGAAGCCACCAACTAGTGTGAACTTGCTTGCAGAATGAGCAAGGGTGACCTTTCTTCCACCCAGCCTCAGCTGTGAGCTTCAAGCAGGAAAGCAACCCTAAGGGAAAAACAACAACAACAAAACCCTAAAGGGTGTGTGGGAAATGCCACATATAGTTAGCCTTTCTTTGAATTCATGTGCAGAAAATGAAGCCATCCTATCAAAAAAACATCTCATCCACATGAAACACCAGAATAATATTGACATCAGAGAAAAAGCTCTTTCCTGATTGGATTGATGCTTCATCTGACCCAGTTTCAAAATAATCAAACTTGTAGCTTTCATTACTTTTGGAATTGTCACAGATACACCATTTACTGCATGACAATACACTAATAGCGTCACTGATAATCCTGTCTGCATCACACTGAAAACAGATTTTAAAATAATGTTGGCCAATATGATATCAAATTGAGTGTTCAGGTTTTAATCAAGTTTTATGTGAATTCCTTGGATTTTGTGTTTGTTCTCAGTAACCACTAAATCATATCCTAGTGTTTCCTCCAAGATGAGATATGGTTTGGGCATCATTAAAACTATAAAAATGATATCTACTGGGAAACACAGTTTTGTACAACTTATTTCATAATAAGCAATTTCTGTAGAAATTAACCATCACTGTCTATGAGAGATGTTATTGGTGGAAACAGTTAAAAATAAAACATAGGGAAGGTATTTAGAAGAAAGTTCACTCTCCTCCTCAATCCCAATCTCTCAGCTAAAAATTCAAGTGAGAAACTGCAGTGGGAGCATCTCCAGAGTTATAAACTATTTTGAAATATAAGCTGCAGATAAAGTACTCCCCACACTTGCAGCTATTTCTGTGAAGGCAAACTAAAGAGGTTCCAATTTCCTGACACGACTTTCAGAAATGTCTCAGGCTTGGATTGCAATTGGAGACCCACACAGACACCAACACTGTTTGTACTGGCAGATGCATTTAAGAGCAGTTTTTAGCAATCAACAGGCAAATAAAACATGATGAATGGAACTGAGATCTTTTTATCTTGTGTTGCACAGTTTGGAATACCATGTTACACCTGTACTTTTAAAGCACAACCCTGAGACTACAATCCTGTGCACACTTACTTAGGACTAAGTCTTACTGAACTCAGTGAGACTTATTTCCAAGTAAATATTGTTATGAGTAAATGACTCAGAAATGTCGAGTTGCAGCTCGGCATCCAGGGAAAAATCAGTCTCACACCATGAGGGGTTCCGAAATATGGCTGCTCCTAGGGTTCCGAAATATGGCTGCCCTTAGGGCTAATGCAGCACAGCTTTTATTGTGTGAAATCAGAAAGATACAAAATACAAGCCAAGCAATTTGTTCTAGCCAGCAGATAAGGACATTCGCACTAGACTATGCGAGCGATCAGGCTATGCTAGTTGACCAATCATATAGGACAGCACGAGCTGTTCACGCGCTGTTCATGCTCCAAGGATGCTTCTAGCTATGAAATCACCCCGCAACAATAAGAACTTTGCTCATGCTCTCATGTACAAGCAATCATTTTCCCACATGTCCCCTTTTCTTGTTTATATTATTAGAGGAAAAGAGGGACCATTAGTCCAAATCGTACACTTCATTGCCTAAGCGTCTACACTTTGCAACATAAATTCCTCTTGTAACCCCTGTGGTGGGCCGTGGTCGGTACCACCATGCAGTGCATTGGGAAATCAAAGAGGGTATGCATTGAATGCAACAACACACCATAATGAAGCCAGCAATACATGCAATTACAATCAATAATATTTTTCTTAACCATAATCCATTAGGCAACCAAGAAGACAACCACTCCCATGGATCAAAACCTTCAGGTGGATTCAAAGGATTATGAGCTATCATTTGTTCCATATAATCAATAGTAGCAAAGATATTGGTCGATTGATCGGTTATATACATACAGCAATGAGAATGAATTAAGGCACAAATTCCACCTTTAGAGGCAAAGATTACATCTAAAGCATAACGATGTTGAAGAACTACATTTCTTATTTCTGACATTTCTTTGTTAATCATTTTTAAAGCCAAAATGGTGGAATTGAACAAATTTTCTGTCCAGTTTGCCAATTTATGCAAATCACGGTAATTCATGGCTGCACCTAAAGAAGGCAGAAGAGACCTAGAAATAGCTGTCCCTGTATATTGAGAAATAGGTGATTGTACTTCCCTTCTGTTACGCAAACGGACCGCTGGGAGCTTATCTATTTTATACACCAAGGGTACTACTATACCTAACGTGCAGGTACCAGAAAAGGCAGAGGGGATTTCTTTGTAGGCATGTGTGCCACAAAATAACCATAAATCAGATTGAAGCAAACATGTAGTTCTGCTGCTCTTTCTCATCCAGTCGAACCAAACATAAAAATCTCTACACGCAGCCTGTTGGTCATAAGTCATGTAGGTTGTGACATTATTAACTAAGACCTTTGGCCTACCACTCATGGTTGTAACATTAAGAAAACAAGAAGATCCATTAACGTACTCATATGTCCAATTACAATATGGATAATGACCTAAAAATTTTTTGCTATTATGATTAAAACGAAAACAATAAGGAGCGACTTCTACAAGCGATAGAAATACAGGAGGTAAACTTATGCGATTGTCCTTCATATTATTGCTAATCTTATATGAAGCATTTATAGGAATACCATGTAATAAAATGCCAGATCTTTTTGATTGAGGAGGGATATGCATACACATCCAACAATCAGAAAGGTTAAGCATAGAAGCAAAATGATTAATGTCTCTAACGTAAGTATTGTTAGTCCAAATCTGATGATAAGGTTCAGGCCTCCTGGCCTTCTGCAAAAGAGCAGCACGACGAAAGCGGCGTTTCATAAAGTTCACGGAGAGGCTCCACCCGTGTGAAGTGGAATTGTGGGGCCACTCAGGACGATGCCATATTGGTTGCTCGGGGGGGCAATAAGGGTGAGACTGGTAAATTATTCCAATAGCTGTTTCCGAGCAACCTGCGTGATATTTCGTGGCTCGATTATTGGCATGTAAAAACCACAATCCAGAAGAAGCCACACAGCCATTTCTGCAGATACAGGAGCCCATTTGCTGTAAATAGGCCTCATGTACTGCTCCGTGCACTGCTGAGCCAAAAATCCAAGCTCAACGAAACGTGGTGACACAGATGGGATGGTCGCTATTGGGGGGCAAAACCCAAGCGATGCCGGTCTGGCGAGGGCATCCTTCAAAGCCAGGTTCATTTCCCAAACAAGAGGCGGCAAAACTGTAACGATAAGTGGTAGAAACGGTGGCTTCCCAGGGGGAAGGGGGGCCAACGCGATAGAGTTGAAGATGGCCTTTCAACGTGCCAGGAAACACTGGAACAGCTGTGGAAGGTGACTTCATCCAGGGCACATCAATATGGCGATGTCTCCAACTGCAATGTGGGTTGAGGTCAGGTGAGAGGTCATCACCGGCAAACAACGTAAAATACGGTTTCAAGGCGCTGGTGTCTCCTTGGGCGAAGACGAGGCAACAGAAGAGCGCCAAGGTCGAACGCAGCGGGCTGGAACCCATCGGGGAACTCCGTCTACGTCAATTGCCGCAAATCCGCGACCCCAGGAAATCAAGGAAGTTGGACCCTTCCACTGTGGATCTGGAAGCAACCTGTAAGACACTAAAGGGCGTTGCAATACTTCTTCCTTCCGGAAATGAAGTTCAGCAGGCGTAAAATCCTTATTGTGGGGATACAAGAGATGATTTAGAATAAACAATACTTGATGTACAGCATTAGGTATTTCAGATACAGTAGGCGATCGACCTCCCAATTGCTTGTATTTTCCAGATGCCTTTTTTCTGATGACAAAGATGGGTGTATTCCATGGGCTGGTGGAAGGTTCAATATGCCCCAGTTCAAGTTGTTCCGCAATTAACTGGGCTGCCACTGCAAGCTTCTGTCTAGGCAAAGGCCACTGATCCACCCATACTGGGGTGTCTGTGGTCCAGCAGAGAGAAAGCGCAGTCCGGGGCATGGCAGGGGCAGCCCTCAGCATAAATTTGTAGAAATTGTAGTTTCCGCTGCGGCCAGCAGATCTCGCCCCCAAAGGGAGACAGGAATGTCCAGAACCAGTGGTAAGATAGTCATTTCAAAGCCTTGTGAGCCTTGAATCAAAATAGGGTTCCTGCTGCGCTGGGCAGCTGCAGCGCCACCAACACCAATGACAGAAGAAGCTGGCTCAAGTGGCCAGGCGGAGGGCCAATCCTTGATAGCAATCACAGAACAATCTGCCCCCGTGTCCAAGACCCCTTCAATTGTGCGACCCCCAAGGGTCATCTGGATCTTTGGACGCTTCTCTGTGACTGGGAAGGTAGCAGCAACAAGGGGGTCATGGTCCTGGGTTGGCCTTGGGACGCATATGAGTTTTGCTATAGGAGAACCTGATTGCAAGCGTGCCTGTCGATCAGAGAATACAGTCACATAGGGGTCATTTTGTTGTAATCCATGTAAAACATCTGGGACGAGGTGAATCCCTTGTTGCAAAACCTCTGACAGTGGAAAAACAAGGCACTGTGCTGAAGAAGAAAAACCAGCCCCTATTGACACCCTTACTTGGTGTGGTACATAGGGGACTGGCAGGTATAAATCCTGAATTAAAAGGAGGCGAGGCAAGGCCGGAGGTGGGATGGCTGGAGAATGCGCTGGATCCCCTATTGTTGAGCCTGGGCCCGGGGTGGGCCCGACTGCCGGTTTCCCGTCGGCTGATTTTGCTGGTTCTGCTGAGGCGTGGCGGAGCGACACTGATTGGCCCAGTGGAAACCTTTTTTGCAAATGGGGCATTTTTTGCTAGGACGACATTGCTCTGTATTAGCTCTGCACTGTGCACGAAAATGGCCCACTTTGCCACATCCAAAGCAGGTTTTATCCTTTGCAGGATTCTGGGACACAGTGGAGGACAGAGCCGCGGCCAGCAAGCGAGCCTTATGCATCTCAGTCCCCACCGATTGGCAGGCTTTAAGCATATCTGCAATGGCTATATTGGGAGTTGTCAACAGAGGACGAAGAACTTGTTTACAGTCCTCATTAGCATTATCAAATGCAAGCTGGCGTACTATCACTTCCTGGGCTGCTACGTCCAGAACCTGCCGTTTAAGAGTGTTATACAAGCGATCAACAAATTGTCCATAGGGTTCTGTAGGGCCTTGTCTAACGCTCCCCCATCGGCCATCGCGCTCAGTTTTGTCATCAGGGACAGAGGCCAAAGCCTCTTGGGCAGCAGCCGTGGTGGCCTCCCAATATTGAGGATCGAGAGTTAGCTGTTGGGCAATAGTAAGAAAATTGCCTCCTCCCGTTAACCCATCGAGGACATCAGCTTGGGTTAACATGACGGGGGCTGGGGGTGGGGCGGCACCAGCAGCGGCAGCAGCCAAAGCAGCCTGATGATTAGCCAATGCAACATTAAGATTATTCCGAATCCCATCAACACGACGTTGGCAGGCCCAGTGCCAAGCTTGTATAAACAAAATCATTTGATGAGGCTGCATTACAGTGCGGGCCAACAGCTTAACATCCTCTGGTATCAAATTTTGTTGAAAAATAGTGCCAAACAAGCCCAGGGTGTAAGGAGATTGTAAACCATTGTCCTTGACAGAGGAATGCAGTTCCTTTATGAATCTCAAATCAAACTGTTCGTGCCGGGCTGGGCCTCCCCCTGGCGCGGCAGGAGCAATCACAGGGAAGAGATTAGGAGTTGCACAGTCAAAACCCAACAATGGGGCAGCGGCACGGAGAGATTCTTGGAGAGGAGTAGTAGAAGCGGTGCCAGAGGCCTTGGGTGCAGGAGGTGGAAGAGCGGGAGGTGCTGAATGCGAAGATTCTTGGAGAGGAGTAATAACGGGAGGTGCAGGAAGTGAAGAATGCGGAGAATGCAGGGGAGGGACGACAGGAGGAGCCGAAGGGAAAATGTCCGGCGGTTTAGGAGGTAGGTTTGAGGCAGGCAAAACAGGTACCGGGAGGGCGGGCGAAGAAGCTGTTGCAGCAGCCAGAAGAATGTTTGAAGGAGTTAAACACGACATAGCTTTGTAGACGTTACCCCAGGCATACAAAACCTTGACATCAATTTGTGGATGATTTTGAAAGAAGTGTCCAATTTTTTTCCAATCGTCTAACTCCCAATTTCCGTCCTGGGGGAACCAGGGACAGTGAGTGTCCAGGGCTTTTATAAGGGACTTAAGGTCAGCTTTCCGAACAGCAAGGTTGTTACTGGCCAAAAGGAATTTAAGGTCTTTAAAAAAATTTTTCTGTGGTGCAGAGAGAGACTTTCCCATGATTGCAAGAGTTGCAAAAAGAGCAGGGAGCACTTACCGAGGGATCCTTAGGAGGATGAGGGAGGCACCTTTTTGCCCTGTCCGGGCGGAGATAAGTGCTGATAAGTCCGTAACGTAGTCCAGAATCACATTCACACGGGAGCTCTCACCAGGGATCCACTACGTGGATGAACGACGCGTCTGCAGCCCTTGCGGGGCGAGGTGAGAGCTGAACGTTGTAAAACAGCATGAAGTCCGAAAGAAATCACACGGGAGCACTCACCAGGGATCCACTACGTGGATGAACGACGTGTTGGTGAGTGCTGAATAATGAAAAACAACGTGAAGTCCGAAGGCAGTCACACGGGAGCACTCACCAGGGATCCACTACGTGGATGAACGACGTGTTGGTGAGTGCTGAATAATGAAAAACAACGTGAAGTCCGAAGGCAGTCACACGGGGCACCAAATGTCGAGTTGCAGCTCGGCATCCAGGGAAAAATCAGTCTCACACCATGAGGGGTTCCGAAATATGGCTGCTCCTAGGGTTCCGAAATATGGCTGCCCTTAGGGCTAATGCAGCACAGCTTTTATTGTGTGAAATCAGAAAGATACAAAATACAAGCCAAGCAATTTGTTCTAGCCAGCAGATAAGGACATTCGCACTAGAGTATGCGAGCGATCAGGCTATGCTAGTTGACCAATCATATAGGACAGCACGAGCTGTTCACGCGCTGTTCATGCTCCAAGGATGCTTCTAGCTATGAAATCACCCTGCAACAATAAGAACTTTGCTCATGCTCTCATGTACAAGCAATCATTTTCCCACACAGAAACAATTTTAATAACACCACCAATGTGTAACAAAAAGACTAGAAAGAAATATAAACTTCTCTCTTTTTGTTTCTTTGTTTGATACATAATAGAAACTTAAGGTGCAACACTTTACAAACTTATATGGGAATAAATATGATTAAACTCAAGGGTACTTCTGAGTTGATGTATAACATTGCACTACAAATCTATGTTTCAGTCAACATAAATTTCACATTTGCATCAGATTTAAGTAAAGTCAATTAAATGCGCTTAAGACAAGGATATCAGTACAGTATGTTTATCCTTTGCTTTAAAAGTATTCAAAGCCAATATCCTTGGCTTTTTGAGAACATGATCAGAACTTTGACATAAATGCATGTTACAAAACTGAAAAAGGCTTTACATAAAATAGGCATAATGCAGCTGATTAAGTAACTTCAGCTGATTAAGTAACTCCAGTCCCTCTGATTTTAACTCGAATGATGTAACTGCTTACTTTTCCAATCGAGTAAGTTACTATGCCCATGGGCCCTTTGAAGGGAACACAACAGAGTCTAAGGGTATTGCCCCATGCCATGCCTTAAATCAGCAGCCCTGCCCTAATAGCTCTAATCAATCTGAATTTTTATTGATGTTATTGTTTACAAAGAAGACCATTGCAACATGGGGACCAATACAAGACTGAGACTCGGCTGCCTTGTAGCATAGTGTACATAATTTAACACACAAGTATTCTTTTTGGACCAATAGAAATGAAAATAAAAGAAACTTTTATTTAAAAAATGGTTATCCTAGTAGCTTAAAACTTTTGTCTCCTGGCTGAGCCCTTACATATATAGGCTGGCAGTGTTCTAGCTTTGTTCACAGGATTGCTGTCCACATTAGAGAATATAATTGAGAATCAGATTGTGATATCATTTTACTTCCTTGTTCACTTTTGACTAACTGTTGACAGCTTTTCTAATATCAATAAATGCTAACTCTTTCTTATCTAGGCTTATGTTGCATGGAGATAGGTCAGATTTCCTTAACCACACAATTATTTGTTCTGAAGCTGGTAAGGGTAACAGTTTTTGATGCAGCTGGAAACCCTTATGCCTCTAAATATCAGCACGTACACAGAGAAGACATTTCATGTCCTATAGAAAAGACTGTAAAATCTATTATTTAGCAAGAAGTGCCGAGTTTTAAAATCAGCACATAAGCTGGGTCTATGCTCAGTGGTGCCCACCACCACTCTGATTTTTGCCATGGCCTTTTCCTAAGGAAGTAATGTGATAAAATATTGCTATATATCTGCATCCTACATATTCGGTGTCTGAATGTTGAACATTTGCAAATGCCATAGCTCCACAGTGTG
The DNA here is from genome assembly GCF_964188305.1 of Podarcis bocagei. Taxonomy (NCBI): domain Eukaryota; kingdom Metazoa; phylum Chordata; class Lepidosauria; order Squamata; family Lacertidae; genus Podarcis; species Podarcis bocagei. The sequence goes on along the minus strand of NC_138134.1, from coordinate 17,703,192 downwards.
GCTGTTTTAGGGAACTGCAGCACAACAAGGCATCCTAGCGATGCAGAGAGAAAGGAGAAACGAAAGAGGGCAGGATACTGGCAGGGGAAAACCAGTGGGTGGAAAGGCGAGTTGCTTAATCTCACCAATTAACTGTATGTGTGGTGGGAAAGTGGGATTGTGGCCCATATTCCCCATAATATAACTTGTCTGCCTTGTCCTCATACGTCTTAATGTGCACACAGGGGCCTATATGTGTTTCCTTGTCCATACGAACTGTATGCTCCCCAACTGCAAAACTAGGTGCATAGCTCCTGTTGATCAAGTTGCAAGCATGGGGCTCCACCTATACGCCATGTGCAACAATCAAAGGTAGATTGGATGGTGGTGGTTTTCAATGTTCACTGCATCTGAGTTCCTGGGCTGGATTTTCTTGGTGCTATTTATTCAACAGCTCAGGGCCACCTGTTGCTTATTGACCACATGTGGCCTTATTGGCTGTTTCGACTATATATAACCCTCCTGGAAAATCCAGGCAGGCCTTTGTTGTGGGCTGTTGATTTAGAACATCAAACTCACATTTTTTCTGACCTAAAACATTGTTCTGCAAGGTGCTTGCGAACTAGAATTTATTATTTGCTTTTGGTCTTGTTCCTGAGTTTAGAGCTGACCTATAGCTTAATGGTTGAGTTATGTGAGTTTGGAACTCTACTGTTTCACAGAGTTCTCTCCTTATAAAGTTAAACGATTGTATTGAGGGGGATTTTTTTTTTTAAAAAAATGGGGCAACAAAAGCTACTTCTCTCTTAGTGCTACAGTGGTGTCTCCAATGTTACAACAGTAATACTGTATAACTGCACAAACATAGTGGAGAAAGAAAAAAACAGCTTGCTATTGTGGAGATGGGGAAAGCCTGTTCACCTATTTTTTCCTCCTTAAAAAAAACACACCTTGGAAATGATTGGGAAATGGTACAGGAAAAGATAGCTATGCACAGTTTTTTTCTTTTTAAACATGATGTTTTGCCCCAAAATTTCAGGAATAGGGACATTTGATTTGTGATGTCACTGGCACTGTCCAATGGGTGCCCAACATTGACGTTGCATTATGTTAAGTTGGAACATTTGTCCATCTGGTTCAGTGCAATCTTCTCTCTGTAGTGAGTGGTAGTGGCTCTCCACGGTTTCAAACCAGGGTCTTTTGCAGCCTACCTTGGGGTAATTCCTGGGCGTGAACCTGGAACTTTCTACATTCAAATCATCTACTCTTCCTCTGAGGTTTTGGACCTTCCCCTAAGAACATAACTTTCTCTCAGAGGAGTACTGATTGTGCCTCTGGATCAATGTTAAAGATTTTAGCAGATATTTCTTGAGCTATAAGTTGGATCATTTAAATTACTGGTCGCCAAACGTTTCAGGCACAATTGCAAAAAAGACAAACTGTTGTGAGCACCACACAGACAACAAAGCACACACCATACCCTATTCTATGGGCTACAAGATGCTTCTTTCAAGCCTCATTTCAGCAGGTGACCCCATGGGCACCAGGGAAGGCCTCTGAGAGCACATGAGTGCCATATTAGTGGCCCCTGATTTAAATCAAATGTCATTTTTTGCTCCATGTTTAAAATGTCTACTTTTCTGACAAGTCTGTTAAAAAGTTTATTTCTCTCAGGAGAGCTAGATGCACTCAAGTTTCAATTATTTCTGCTCATCCAAATGAAAATCAGCTGCATCTTTAAAGTTATGAGCAACCTTACAAAGAAAATAAATGAGGTCTGCAGCATTTGACAGAAGAGAGAAAAGGGCACCTGTACAATTTTTGCTGGCATTGACATATAAATCTGAGGGGGGGGGAGTGTTTCTCTAAGTATTTCCTCATAACTTTGCTGATTGTCTTAACATTTGCTAGTCAAATGCTATAAACAATACTAACTCTAATCCCACAGTTGAATGTCTTGTCTGGGTAATTTTAATAGAGAGATGCTTACAAAAGCCTTGGTGTCAGCTATAAACAATAAATTACATAATAATCATCCGTCATGAAGCTAAAGCTAGCAACCAGTGTTTGGGGAGTTTGCTGTGTCTTTTCTATGCCTTTCATAGCAGAATAATGTACATAATCCTCATCAGTTCTCAGTCCCGACTGGCTGAGTAATCTGGTAGCCTACTGTACTATTGATCAGAATGCCAGACACTTCCACTAGCCTTTCAGCAGTGTGCATTTATTGTATTGTTCCAGTTATATCCCACTTTTCACTAAAGGAATTCAAGGTGGCATACATGGTTCCTGACTTACTGCTTCCCATTTTACCCTAACAAACTCTCTTAGATAGGTTAGGTTGAGAGGTGGTGACTGACTAGTGCAAGGTCACTCACTGAGTTTCATGGCTAATTGAGGATTTGAACCTTGGTCTCTCATGTCATATTCCATTCTAAAGAACAGATATACATACACATCCATGTGAAATAATATGGTTTTGTAACAAAAAGTGAACACACTGAAGTTAATGTACAATTTGATGCTCAGTGTTA